>NW_024427917.1:0-51169 GCF_017562075.2 Anopheles merus
CACATTGGGCCCTTTCCGTTTGAAGTACGTAGGCTGAAATTTTCAGCCTGTCAGCTGTTTGCATTATATAGCAGTTTTCGAGCAGCTATCTAAGTGTGTATAATAGACAGGTGGGCTTATCCCAAGGTATGTATGTTTTAGAAGGCTGATTCTTATCGCTTCTGCTTATGAATAAAGATTTTAAGAGTGTTTTGAGTATTCGTCAAGTCTCAAGAAAGCTTGTTTGAACAAAAGATTTCACCCATTCTGCTAAAAAGTGATATTCAAATTTGGTTTTAAAAAACATGCTATGAGACCACCTGGACTACATACACTTTGATTCTAGATTCCACCACGTCATCTCTTTGATGCACCTTGGGATAATGTAAACAACACTGTGTTTCCGAGCAGGTACTCGAATCTAATTCTAGCTTTGAGGCTAGAATAATCTAGACTGAAAATTGCAGACTAGTTTTTTGTGTGGTTTTGTATGGAGTGTTAATATGATTTCAGCCTCCAACTGTCAAACTCCATACAAAAAACTGACTAGAATCGTGAAGAGCCCCAATATTAGCAATTGATTTTGTTTACATTTCCTAAAATATGTATCAAATATTATTGCTTAAATTATGGCCGCAAAAGAAAAAACGCTATAGAAATAATATTATGCGCCAATCAGCCTTGCATCAAGAACCATCGCAATTATGTTTAATAATTTTTTTTATGTTCTTCAAGAGGAAATTTTGAGCATGTTTGTATATTGCACAAAAACAGCATACTCAAAGCAAAACCCACACACCTTTGTGGTCCAAACACACATAAGAATAGTTTTTCTTAACGCTTCAATCCCATTTTGCGAAATGTCCAACGTGGACATGCCGACCTATACAAGTTTTAGAGACTTATTCAGTACCAACCAGTCGGATAGTCGGTTTTGCGAGTTGACCACTATTCCACAGGACGAGTTAGAAAAGT
Organism: Anopheles merus; assembly: GCF_017562075.2. Taxonomy (NCBI): domain Eukaryota; kingdom Metazoa; phylum Arthropoda; class Insecta; order Diptera; family Culicidae; genus Anopheles; species Anopheles merus. The sequence goes on from NW_024427917.1 coordinate 955, forward strand.
ACATTAGAAATTCAAAATCTCCATTTAAATGTTCAAAGTCTACAGGGAAAAATGCACAGTAATGTTTTAAATAGGGAATATGTCATGGAACTTCACATGTTAAGAAAGCCTACATAGATAGTCAGCTCCACTCAGCTCCAGGCATCCACGGCTCTTACTTGGTTACTGAAGTTATAGGGCGGTCCAATGGTGCAGTTGTCAACTCGTACGACTTAACAACATGCCCGTCCTGAGTTTAAGCCTAGAATGGACCGATTCCCGTAGTAACGACTGTGTTGAAAGTCTGTATAGGCCGGCATGTCCACGTATGACGTTTACGCCAATATAAAAAAAGAAGACAGAAGTTTTAGTGAAATACTTAAAGAAGTGAATTCGATTGAATAACTGGGCCTTTAGTGTTCGGAATCATAACGTTCGATAATTCTAAAATATTTTGTCGACAACCGCACATCAATTATTTTGGAGAGTCGAACGTCTAAATAGCCCTTTGAATTAACTCTAAAGGATGCAAGTCATGCACGTCAATAAGAACATCACACCGAGTTTTAGCTTCCGCACTCGCGAGAAGATAGATTTGTTTTTTTTTTTAGGTTATCGTAATACCGTCTTCATTGAACCGTTAGTCCGGAGCCATTGGTACGCTCCAAAACGCCCACTAAACTGGAATTTCTAATTAGGCAAAGGTTATGGAGGTCTAAATCGTCTAACTCAAGTTGCTGAAACATTTTTGTAGCAACAGAAACAAATAAATTTGTTTCTCGTTTATTTATTGCAGGAACATTCTCGACCAAAAATATTAACAAATGTGACCATCGAATAAATGTTGCCGTTACCAAGGTTTCAAATTAAATTAAGATACATTTTATCCAATTTACGTTATTGCATGGAGCCTAAGGTATTGGAAAGGATCGAACTATTGATGGGAATAGCTCCGAAAATTAGGTCTAGAGAAACTCTACGGCTCGCTCAACCCCGTTCCAGTGCTGGTCGGTCTGACCCTATGTTCCGCATGTCGGCGGTCTTCAACACTGTCTCGGATTGCTTCGACTTCGACATCTCAACTCCGTGCTTCAAGGAACGTCTCCGGCTTTTGCCGTGGCCGCAGTGAATTGCGATGTAAATCTAATTTTTGCTATGTATTTTTTTTCTCAATTGAACTGTTACATCTTAATAAGGCCATACGGCCCGTTGAAGATTAAATAAATAATAATAATAATAATAATAAAAAAAAATGTAGAACGTAACGAACCTGCCAATCTAGAGAAAAATAATGGAACGCGGAATGCAGGTTCTAGTTAACCTGCCATGGTTACGCTTTTTTCAATTGCTCACTTTGTATATGAATATCTTGAAAGTATCCACTCAATATAGTGTAATATCTTTTAAGAGCAATAATCACTCCGTTTCATTTCAAACAAAGCTAAGTAATATTTTATTGAATGAGTAAACTATTCTACTCCTGAAAAATGTAATACACAATACATTTCAAATAAAAGGTCCAGGACATTAAAAAGTTAAGGACATCAAAGATATTAAAATTGGTTACCGGCACTACAACTACTTTGCGGTCTTGGCCTGAAAGATATTTGGCCGTATCGGGGAACTCGTTCGTTCCCGGGAACATTCGTCGCGACGCTCATTTTCACTCATTTCATAGCCCTCTATGATCACATTAAAATTGGTATCGACTTTTCAACTTCGGTAATAAAATTTATATTCACAGATATACGACATACGACCATTTCGATCTACTTTTAACATTTTTACGATCCCAAATACAGTCGTATCTCGGGGGTCACCTGTAATAAAATTATTACTTTATTTAATTCTTCTTCTTTGTCTTTTATTTGGCGTAACATCCTATGCGGCATGTCTGCATACATAGGCTTTCGAGGCTTATTCAGTACCACGCAGTCGGATAGCAAACCAATTACCACAAATCCACTAAACGACAACTAAAGTAATTCTAAGCGACTTAAGCTCTCAACCGTAAACAGAGTATAAAAATACTTCGTTAAGCAGGCGACAAACGACTCATGCATTCTAAAAATAGCAAAAAGCTGATGGCGCCTTCTATTAGTGGAATAGCGAAATAGTGAAATACTAAACTCCAATGTAATGGTCATTGGGGTTGATACCCACGTATCTGACCACACGACCACGACCATTCATATATATTTTGCTCGGAAAGTTATAAGGCTATATACGTCATTAGTAGATGAAACTTGTCGAAGCACATTTAAGAAAAGGGCTGCAATACAATGATGAGTTATAATACGCCATCTATTGAACAACCCAGTGAAGCTATGGAGCTTTAATTTTTTTCCTATGGATATTCTATTTTCCAGTCGTTTAACACTAGAACCGCCGGGCTTTCCAACCTAATTAGAACCGCCAGATGGGAGAATTTTGTCCCATTAGTTATGTGTAAATATTTAGACATGTTTATTATTACCTAAGGGTTTCTTGTGGATAGATAATTAATAAACATTGTAATTAGGTATAATGAAGCTTTATGAACGAAAATGAAAAATCGAATTGTGATCATATGAACCGCATACCAAAGATATCAAAGCCTGTTAGGATAGCTCGAACGAACTCGGCTTGCGATTGTAAACGCGTGAAGTAGCAGGTCGTTAGCTGAAGGGAGGAACAGGAAGCACGATTATCCGGGCGAATTTGATCGCTCTCTTGATCGGTGAACGCCATACCAGTCGGACGTGTTTTTAAACCTAGCGCTATAAAATAAAGTTAAAAGTTCTAAAAATTCCGTAAGTCGTTTACCGGGAGCCGCAACAGCCAGTTTTCTGTAGAATAATATAACATTACAGAGCTTCTAGTGATAAACTCCTAATGATAATTATGTTACAGATAACTATTGCTTACAGCATCGGTCGGCAAACTTTTGAGGCAAAGGGCCAACTTTAGTAGATGATCAAGTACCGCGGGCCAGGTGAACGCGGTTTTTTTTGCGCTTAAATTATTATATTTTAATCTTTTAGAACCATTTTAGGTACAATTGTTGTTTTTCTGTAATTATATCATCCAAGTATGCTACAAAATTAATGATCTTCTTCTTGTTTGGCTCAACAACCGATGCCGGTCAAGGCCTGCCAACCCACTTGTGGGGTTGGCTTTCAGTGACTTATTGATTTCCCCCCATAGCAGGATAGTCAGTCCTACGTATGGCGGCACGGTCTATTTAGGGCTTCAACCCATGACGGGCATGTTGTTAAGTCGTACAAGTTGACGACTGTACCATGAGACCGGCAAAATTAATGATACCTACTTTAAAAACTAATTCTAATCTTTGAACATTTGAGAATCGACAATAGATGACTAAAAATGTGATCAGTCAAAAACTAACAAAATGGGATCAATAACGCTTCTTGAAGACCCTATCCTCCCACACCTCAAAAAATATTGTATATATTCCGGGGATAATACAAACGTCTGAAAGGCTGATAAATTATCGAAGCAAACATAGATTCAGTAATTATAAAAATGCTTTATGGACAAGTCAGATGTCATGCCACGTCAGATCAATTAACTTATCAATAGCCCATGAGACAACAGAAAACCTCATCAGTCACCTTACCTTGACACCTCTGTCAGTCGAACTCTAAACATGATGACCAAAAAGTGAACCAACCAACTTATAAGCGTGCGCGATCAACGAATGACACCCCGTAGCGTCTTAAATGGACTGCGTACAGAAGTCTGACGTCGCATAAGAACATTTCTGCGTATTGATCACCAACATCTTGGCACTATTAGTCAACAATCAAAGCATCGCAGGAGAGCCCAGGTTTATTTTTGAGGCTCCAAAAAAGCTAAAAATGAAGACAAAGGCAGTGGCTACATTACTGCGTTAGCAGAGGAGGGAGATCGATGCTACAGTGAAATAATATGGGAAAATTAACACACATATCAGGAAGCAGAAAATACGTCCACTGACTTCGCAATGGCAAACAATGACGCCAAAAGTCAATGCGTTCATATTATGTGAATTTCGGTAGAATTTCGACATGACACCCTAGTCCACAAACTGGTACAACATCCGTCACATGTGTTCCATCGAATTTTTCTGGACCAACATGATGCAAAAGCTCTACTCTAACAAAACTTTGTCGCGAAAACTTAGGATGCCTACAGACATGTCTTCGTCCATAATGGCGAAAATTCCGGATAACTGATGAAAGGCAACTCCCAAAGTCTTAGATTTATTTGTCCAAGGATGCTTAAAAAATTACCTTTCAAATTTTTTACGTATTAAGAAATTATCTCTTCTATTTTTTTTCACAGCCAGCCAAAAAAAGGCATTTTTTCTTCGAGTTAGAACATACCGATCGATCCGTCATTCCATAGTATTTAAATTAAAGTTGAAAGAGTACGATGGTATAAAATGATATTCTAAAAGATATTCAGTATTTTTTATAGGAATAGTTTCTTCACATCTTTCAAAATCAGTCAAAACCTTTCGCGGGCCGGATTGAATGTTGCGGCGGGCCGCATTTGGCCCGCGGGCCGGACTTTGCCGACCGCTGGCTTACAGGGTTGAACAACAGTAAATCTAGGTTTATAGCTCAAACAATCAACTGATAAGTAGGGTTTTTATGATAATGAAACAAGTCTAATGTTCAAAGTTGTTTGGGTATAGGCAAACGTCTATGACTCGCTTTAGAAACATTACAAAAATTCGATGTCAACACAGCTCTAAATGGTCAAAAGAAGAGGCTGTTTTTGAAAACAAAAGGTATACCTAGATTAATTATTTCAAGCATCTAAAACACATCTTTGTTTCATCATAACCTGGCTCACATGAAACATGAAAGTTCTTTGCCTAGCTGGAAAAGAAAATCGCGTCTAGATATCTTTTCTGTTGTAAGTTCTTTGCACAAACCCCAATCATTGGCGCCTATTGCCAACCAGCCGATAAAAATTAACTACCGGTTTGGCTATATCGACCAATAAATTTATCGTCATGTTTGTTATTATATTGGTCGATATATTTTTCGACTGGTGGTTAACGTCGTTGGCGATAGGTCCCAATGATTCCCGCCAAATCCAGAATATTAAAAAATGAATGAACAGGCTATCTTCTACTACCACTTTTCACGGAGTACTGTCTACGCATACTTTTTACCCAGTGCTGCCAAACTTGCAGAAGCACATTCGTCACTCGTTGACAGCAGATATACCAGCCACTACTGTTGAAAGTATGAAATTTGCTACCCCTCAAATATAACGCATATGCGAATTGTCACTTGGGCAGGGAAACATTTCACCAACACTGTATATACATGTAAGCGATTCATTCCGCCAATGTGTCTCATACAATAAACACACACTTAAATACGACTGCGCAAGTGTCCTGCTATTTCTCCCTTCCAACAACTACTACCTAACAGGTTGGCTGATAAGTCCCCGGTCTAACAAAGAAAAACACATTTTTGTCAAAATTCGTTTTTATTATTCAACATAGTTCCCTTCAAGAGCGATAGAACGATTATAACGACCTTCCAATTTTTTATACCATGTTGGTAGTATTCCTTCGGGTTTGCCTCAAAATAGGCCTCAGTATTGGCGACCACCTCTTCATTGCAGCCAAATTTTTTTCCCTGCGAGCATCCTTTTGAGGTCTGAGAACAAGAAAAAGTCGCTGGGGGCCAGATCTGGAGAATACGGTGGGTGGGGAAGCAATTCGAAGCCCAATTCATGAATTTTTGCCATCGTTCTCAATGACTTGTGGCACGGTGCGTTGTCTTTTTTCCATTTTTTTCACAATAACAAAAGTTGCTTGACAAAAAACGCTCTGTCTCACAAACTAATTGACATACAGACGTCAAATTTTGACACGAATCATTTGAAGGTTGGTACTATATAAAAATAATATGCATTTAATACTATCGGCGCCATCTATGTGTCAGACCGGGGACTTATCAGCCAACCTGTTATTTTGCCTATGGGACAAAAATGTCCCACATGGCGGTTGTAGGATAAAAATGATTTTTTTTAATAGCCATATGGGATACAATATTTTTTATGAGTGCATTCAAAAGATCGTTCAAAATAAATAAAAGTTAGAAAACTTCAATGGTTTGTCACGGCGGCAAGCGGAATAACACACCTTTTTCGAGTGCGATGGGACAAAAAGTCCCATCGGCGGTTCTAGTGTTAAGCTTAATCTTTGGCACTTGGATCAGTCGTTGCTACGAGAGAACGGTCCACTCTAGGTTTGAACCCATGATGTTTATGTGATTGAATCATCAACTCGCACGACCTAAGAACATACCCACCGTGGTTTCAAACCTAATATGGAGTGCCTCCCGTAGCACAGGACTAATTTTCCATTTGCGTGGTACCTAATGCGAGCGTCCACACATAAGGTCTAAAACAGCCGAAGTCATACAAAATCACGAAAAAATCTGCGTCCTTGAGTTCCAGCGTCCACCCGTCGTTTACCGAGTCGAACCCAATAATTGTGTTCGTTAAACATGTGTTCGTATGAGATAGCAGCAGTCGTACTGCTTACCTGCCGTATGTCGCTGTGATACCAAGCGAGACGCATAGATAACGCATCTAGAGGACATGTGTAGCAGTGAGGAAACATTTATGTGTCTCCTTTGTCTTGTCCTTTACATTCTGATGAGTGAAGCATGCATATCTTTCGGGTACGTTCGTGGAATAAGCCTGTCCTTCTTACGTTAATGGTAAAGATATAATTGTATGCTATCGGCTCTGCATTCGGGAATGGGCAGGCCCGTGGACGTCGTGTGTCGTTGTTCGGCAAACCGAAGAACAAATTGATTAAAAAAATACTACACCTTATTCGAAAGTTAACAACATAAATGTATGACAAGTTTTGTTTTAAAATGTTGTACAGTCATTATCCGATATACGCTATCGTACGGGACCGAGCGCAATAGCGTATCTCGAGTTTTGGCGTATAGCGGATTCCTATGGAAAAATAGTTTACACTACCGGTTCGAGGGTTGAAAAATATCGCCACAGAGTTTTGCATTAAAGTTTTTTGTCTTTTGCACAAATTTAATGAAAAATGCATTAGGAACATTGAAGAAATTCAAAAAGAGCATAACATATTTCAAAAAATTAAAATATTTGCAAAAAACACATGGAGCTGTCAAATTTAGAAGAATCGCGTACTGCGAATTCGCGTATATCGAGTATCGCGTACTGCGGATAATTGCTGTATAGAATATACGGGGCAGTTTGGGATAATTTTGACAGTTACATTTTTGTTTATAACTCGTGATCGAGTTGGCATAGGAAAACAAGCAATACGTCATTCGACAGCTAAAAGTGTACGGAACAAGCAGCGAAAAAATCCCGTGATAAAAAAAATGCCAAAAAGAATACATTGAGGAAGCGGATCACATGCATCATGATGATCCGCGCTGGACGCAACAAGCGCAACATCATGCAGTGCGTGCAGTGTTCGCTGAACACGGTGAAGGCGATCCGGAGTGAGCTGGGAGAAAACAGCGACGACGACAAAGCAGTGGCAGCACGAACGCTACATTCTCAACGGCGGGATTGCGTGCGGACCGACGCTTTCCTGGCTGACATCCAGGCGCGCGTGATGACAGAGAAGGGCCGCGAGCGTTGGTTGGGGAACGCTAAGAAGCTGCTCGATTGGCTGAAGCATCGCGTGGGGCCTGACACGCGCCGAATGTGTGGCCTCCCAGCTCCCCGGATCTTAATCCAATGGATTATTTCGTGTGGTGAGCGGTGGAACAGGACACCAACAGAACCTCCAGCAACACCAATGGCGAAAATCAGGTCCGATTTCGCGGCCCTACCCTGCAACACTGTCGCCAGGGCTTGTTCCTGGTTCCGAAGACGGGTAGAGGCCGTAATAGAAGCCGAGGGCGGATATTTTGAATAAAATACATGGTAAGCTACTATTTCTAAAACAAACAACAAATCCCCGATGATTAATTTTGCCATAAATTTTGTTTTCTTTCTCCGTAGGTGACAGTCAAAATTATCCCGAACGCCCTGTATATTATAAGCTACAATCCCTTAAACTCCAATTTTACCCAATGATGGATAGAGGTTGGAAGATGGGGAAAAATATTGCCCAGCGCTTTGTAAAAATGACGATTTATCCAACAACAACAATTAACGGCCTTCTTTGTTACAATTTATTGACGTTTATCAATATTTAAACCGGCGTACAATTAGCCTGATCAAAACTTGATGAGACACCAAGTATGAATAATTTTGACACATAAATTATTAGTGAAAATAAAAATTACACTAGCGAGTACAGGCAATGCCCCCGGCCTTAAGCTTTTGAATCCGCGAAACAACAATCTCCCATAAAAAATATATGGCCCTACACGGGTAGGCGGTCGTAGTACAACGTGTATTTATTTGGTCATAGACACTACGGTTAACCTTCATTTCTATAATCACCTACCCGGGTATGTTTTGCTTTTTTTTTATTGGATTATCGAATCGATCCAAAAACATTAGAATGACTAGAGAAACATATTTTAAAATAGGGGTAAATAATTCAGAATTTGTGTAAAATTTTTAAATGTGTTTTAAAAAGTAAAATCAACTTTTATCCCTTACTTCTATAACCACCTACACGGGTAGGTAATACATGTAATAAAAGATTTTGGTTTCGGTTAGTTTTTAATTTTGTAGTGATAGGTATAGTAGTGCATGTAGTTATATTTATAGAATCTATTCCAAAAGTTTTCTAGCTCCTAATATTCTTCTAAAGTCGCATAGGTTGAAATGATTGCCCCGAGAGTCGGGAAGATATAGAGGTCTGTTAGTGTCAGTTGAAATAATTGCTGTGCATTTAATTTACGTAACTAAAAACCATACATCATAAATATTCTTCTTCTTCTTCTTTTGGCTCAACAACCGTTGCCGGTCAAGGCCTGCCTGCACCACTTGTGGGTTTGGCTTTCAGTGACTTATTGATCCCCCCATAGTAGGATAGTCAGTCCTACGTATGGCGGCACGATCCATTTGGGGCTTGAACCCATGACGGGCATGTTGTTAAGTCGTACGAGTTGACGACTGTACTACAAGACCGGCTTAAATCATAAATATATGAAATAAAAAGAAGTATTGTTATTATAGCTGCATAGAATAAGTTAAATAAGACATTTTTTTACCAATAAAAATACAAATTCCCTTATAAAATATATTACCTACCCGGGTAGGTGGTCATTAAGATGAGGGTGTATTTTTGGCCCTAGAAACGAAGGTTAACAAAATGGAGAGATCGCTCGAAATAAAGCGCTGCAGCTACAGTCTTTCCCCGAGTTACGCGAATTTGTATTTTTGACAGTTCTGATGTCAAATCAGTACAATTTTCTCTACGAAGTATGAAATGAAAAATTATTTTCAAAAGTATTAAAACACTAAAAACAAAAATAACCCAGTTTTCTATACCAATTACATGAAATACGTAATAAATAGAATAAATAAACTAAAATTTATAAAAAATCATTTTTATCAAGTATATATTGGCTGTAAAACCTACACGACATACGCGAAAATCCGAGTATTAAGTTAAGATTGTTCCTTCAAAACACCACACATATAGTTTGACAGATAACATCGGATGCGGCGTCCGACGAAATAAAAAAAAAATTGATTCCGTCGTACGACGAAATCGCACGTCCGACGTTATCTGTCAAATCTCATATAAAATTTTGACAGGCCTTCCGATAAAATCGCATCCGATGGAGCAGAGACACGGGCCTAACTAAGAGAAGGACTATAATTCAATGTCAAGACTAGCCCGTGTTGGAGACGAACTAAGTCCGTACTCGCCAGTGTTACAGTAGATGACCGCTAACTGAGCGGTAAACAAGCTCCAGTGAACGAACAATGTTCACTAACTGGAATGACGTTTCTATGGATTGATTGTTTTGATTGGCGTTGACTGGAATAAACATACCAAACTTTTTATTCATTTATGTTGATATAAAGTATAGTAATTAGTGTAATAACATACATTAATAGCAAACGTAAGCAAAAGACCCTAAATTCGTTTGAAAAATGCACATTTGCAACAAATTTCTCGTCATGAGATTCCGGATGTTTCGTGTTTTGACGTTTAAGTGTTCATTAACTGACAATCACTCCAGTTAGCGAACCTCCAGTTAAAAAGCACTCCAGTTAGCGGTCACCTACTGTACAGGCGGTCCCCGAGATACACGGTACCTCTTATACGCGGATTCAGAGATACACGGTTTCCTAAATTTGACAGTTTTTTGAGCAAATTGTACTGATTTGACACATCTATTGTAAAATGCCAAATAATTTCTGTTGTGATCGGATGTTAAAAACTATTTCAAAAGGTTTGAAACTGTTATTTCATTCAGAATCATTTCAAATAATTGATTAAGTGGCTAAAACCACCCCCTAGTTGCAAATTTACACGAAAATTAGTGATATTTTGGCTAGAAATCACGAGATTCGACTTACGCGGAAATTCGAGATACGCGCAAGGACCGTAAAGATATCAGGTCAAGTTATAAGCCCGTTTTGACAGCTAGGTGGAAGAAGAATCGACGAAGAAAATTGACAGTTAGTTTTCCGCGTTTGGCGAACGCTTCAAGTTCTCGAAGGAAAATTTCCATTTTAAATCACGAGCTGTGTTCTAATAAACTAAAATATTCATCCAAATTGATCTCCACCAAATATTGACCATGCAAAACGTAAACAATCCATCAATACATATACAAGCGGAAAACCATCTGTCAAAATCGGAGCCTTTTTGCGATCCCCCCCGCAAAAAGCGCTATAACTAGATCTCATTATACATTCCACCTTGGATACGCGGTTTTTTGCGGCCGTTTTCGGTCCCCATTAACCGTGTATCTCGGGGACCGCCTGTATTTCGATTTTCACTAGCGCACCTGGCGGCGACTGACCGAAGCAATTTGCCAAACAATTTGGGGTCGATTCAGAAAATACTACGGCTACTATGTATGTTATTTTTCCATTTTTTTACCTTAAACTGGATGGGAAAAGCTTTGTATTTGATAGGTGAATATGTTGTGCAAGCATAGTGAACCCTCTCCAATTTGCAAAACCCCTCTTATTTGAACATTTTACATTCCCTTCATTTTCAGAACATTTTGTTCCTCTAATTTGAAAAACCTCTGAAATCTTTGCCCCTCTTATTTGTGTATGGTGTTGCCATGTATATTGAATGATGTATGCTCCAATCTGCAAATCGTGTTCAAAGATTCCTATAGCAACAATCACGGCTGCATACTAAACGTTCTGTCTCTTTCTAGTTTGTATGGACTTTTCGTTCACTTTCAACCTCAATAATTTGAAAATCCCTGTTATTCGACAGTACCATCGCCTCTCAAATCAGAGCGAGTTGACTGTATTTCTCAAAAAAATACCCGCGTACGGGTTCACAAAAAATGCACTGGCGAGTAGGATCAATGTAGCACGGCCGTTACGTATGGTACAATGTAAGGCGATATGTTTAACCGTCATGTGTACAACCGCCTACCCGGGTAAGTTTCGCATCTTTATTCCAAAATAACTTTGGATTAAAAAATCGTATCGACTTCAAATTTTAAAAATGCCTCGGAAAAGATGTTTTATACTCATGTGCAAAAAATAAAAAATATCATATATGTTTAAATATTTTTTTACATTATTTAAGTTTATATATCCTTCACATATACAACCGCCTACCCGGGTAGGCCATACATTTTGTATGGAAGAATTATGTTTTTCGTGGTTAAAAGCGTATATCTTTTGAATTACTTGTCGGATTTGAATGAAAATTGTAAACAATAATGTTTTATAACATACGCTGAAAATTATAATTTTAAAACTCCCATCAATATTTTTTTTAATCAAAAATGTGCTGTAACATCAACACCCCAACCGGCCTTGCCGCATGTTTTGAGAGGATGCTTATGTCTTTTCCCTTTCTTACAAATGTTATATTACAGTGTAACAATATTTTGAAATTAACCTTTAAGTTGGCAACCGGATACCCGGGTATTTTTTTCAACTTCGAACTGCAATAACTTTTGATTCATTGCTTTTATTGACCTGAAATTTTCCGTAGCCTCCCAACTTTTAATTTATGATTTTTTGGTGCATAAGTTGTAATTTTAAACAGCCTGTAAGTATTTTATTTTGATTTTTTTTAACTTTACCACGTAAGTTGGCAACCAGCATACCCGGGTATTCCATACATTTTGTATGGAGAATGACGTTTCTCATCTTCCTCTTTTCGTATTGTGCGTATTTTTGAGTCAAATTCAAGCGATACCAAATTTCAATTTGACCGTTATTTTTATCAAAAAATGAAAAAACTTAATGAATAAATGAAATAGAAGAGAATGTATGGTCGGTATTACTTGCTTACAGCATTAAAATATAGAAAGCATTGTTTACCTATGAATCTCGTTAATTTTTTGCATCAAAACGAGTGGAATACAGGCGTCCCCCGAGTTACGACCCCCTCGAGTTACGACGATTCGCAGATACGACGATTTTGATTTTGACAGTGAAAAGTTGTCATCGAGCAGAAATTGATGTATATTTTTGAATTTCTGAGCTGATAACCGTTACACACAAATTTCCAAAGATTCCACAACTACCCGATATTGAATATCTATATTGTGTAAACGACTTTTTGTGTAAAATTTATACATTATCGAACATTATTTCGAATAAAAAATACGATATAATAGATTTCGACTCTGCAACTTCGGTTATAAACTTTACATTGACAGATATTCGACATACGACTTTTTCGACTTACGCCTTGCGTTGGGACTTTTTTTCGGTCCCAAATACAGTCGTATCTCGGGGGACACCTGTACCCGGGTATGCCGGTTGCCAACTTACGTGTGTAAATCTGGTTGCCAACTCTACGGTTAACGCTGAAACCATTTCTTTTAAAATGATACCAACCACTACAAGCAAACGAAATAAAATTGGCTGAAAGTTAATACACACATTCATACTTTAGTCATAGTGTTACTGCCGAATAGGGATGGGTGTTTTGGAGCGCACCAATGGATCCGATGTCGGCTCTGCACCCACGGCTCCAGAGCCCGATCCACATCAACAGCTCCGGAGCCGAATCCGCACCAACAGCTCCGAAGCCGGCTCCGTACCAACAGCCCCGAAGCCAGCGACGAATCAAAGGCTCCGAACCAACGGGTCTGGACTAACGTTTCAATAGAGCCTAATATTGTATGATAGCCTAAAAAACTAATCTATCTTCTCGCAAGTGTACCCGATGTACCCGAAGCTAATACCCGATGTGATTGTGTGATTGTTGAACAATGTCCACTGATCGATTTTTTTTATAGAATCCTTTCAACATTATATACTCAGCTAATTATGGATCTTCCCGATTGAAACTTTATTGAAAATGATTTTTTTGGGGTAATCTGTAACGGCTCCGGAGCAGCTGGAGTGGAGTCAGCTTCGGAGCCATGGGTGCGGTTTTTAATAAAACATGATGAGCATATTTTATAGATCGTCAACATATATTTTAATGCAACAAGCAAAACAATTGAAAAATGTATATAACTTTTGAAAGAAACGTAAGTAAAGCTTAGAAAAAGACTAATCATCCACTTAAAACATGCGGCCTGGCCAGTTATGGTGGTGGAGTTAGAACATATTTTTGATTGAAAAAAATCATGACAGGATTTTTAAAATTTTAATTTCACTACGATATGTTATAAAACATTATTATGAACCTTTAATTTAAGCGTTACTCCTGAATAAAAAAAATTATGAACCTTTAAGAAAGTTTTCATTCAAATCTTACAAGAATTTCAAAATATGTACTCTTTTAATCACGAAAAACATCATTGTTCCATACAAAATGTATGGCCTACCCGGGTAGGCGGTTGTACGATTACGTAAAGTTTTTTGGTCGTACACAAGACGGTTGATAGGAATCAAATTAACAAAACACCAAACAAAATAAATAAAATATACACACTCAAAAATAAGAACATTTCAAAACACGTCTCCAAAGTATTAAAATCCAAAATTAATTTGCGTTGAAACCATGTTTTGAAATGTTTTTACTTTATACTTTCTAGTTTGTTTACATTCAACTACCCTTCCAGGGCAGCAGGGCTATGCATGCCATAAAAAATGTAAGCATAAAGTGCTTGTTTCCCGGGGAACCAGGGAAATGGTAAAGCTTACCAAATGATACGGCAAAATTTTTAACAATAAGAACAACAAAATATGTTCACACGTTGTGTCACACTCTCGCAAGCAAATAGAGTACAACGTTCAAAGCGAAGAAGGTAGAATAAGGGAGAAAAGAACATTATTCTGCTCGGACTTAACTGTGAATGGGTTAATTTCACTATGCTCAATTATAATAACTATTCTGGTTATATAAAACATACCAACGTTTACTGGATAAGGAGTTTCGTGGCACGCAGGATCTAAATTAATTAAGTAGGGTAATGCGCCATTTGCATGGCGATATTGAGCTAACTTCTTTACAAAAGTTGTTTTACCCGAACCAGCCATGCCAAGAACAATGACACAAATGGGACGTTTATTAGGGATCAATTTATTTGAAGCATTTACATTAGGTAATGCAGCAACAGATTGTACAATTTCCGTTTCCATTTTGATGATAGTACAATAAATTGAAACTAGCGACTCTATTCTTGACCAAGCAAGTAACGCGTTTCACTGAGGTGTAACACTGATTTTACACAACAAAATTTCTGCGCAAGGCGGCGCTCTAGCAGCAATCGCACACGACATCCGACACGAACAAACCCATATAATCAAGGACCGTAAAGATATCAGGTCAAGTTCAAGGTGGAATGTATAATGAGGTGTAGTTTTAGCGCTTTTGGCGATCCCCCCCCCTGGGCTCCGATTTTGACAGATGGTTTTCCGCTTGTATATGTATTGATGGATTGTTTACGTTTTGCATGGTCAATATTTGGTGGAGATCAATTTGGGTGAATATTTTAATTTATTAGAACACAGCCCGTGATTTAAAATGGAAATTTTCCTTCGAGAACTTGAAGCGTTCGCCAAACGCGGAAAACTAACTGTCAGTTTTCTTCGTTGATTCTTCTTCCACCTAGCTGTCAAAACGGGCTTATAACTTGACCTGATATCTTTACGGTCCTTGATCAATACATATACAAGCGGAAAACCATCTGTCAAAATCGGAGCCCAGGGGGGGGATCGCCAAAAGCGCTAAAACTACACCTCATTATACATTCCACCTTGCATATAATTATATGGTGGTGCACTGTCAGGCTGCGCTCTGGCACCAATCGAACACGACATCCGACTCAAACAAACCCATACGGAGGTGTACTGTCAGACACTAACCAACAAACAAGACGATTTAATTTTTTAATTTTAAATTTTTAACAAGTTAATTTTTTGCATCAAAACGTGTGGAATACCCGGGTATGCCGGTTGCCAACTTGACGGTTAATGAGGACCGAAAACGACCGCGTATCTTGAATTTCCGCGTAAGTCGAATCTCGTGATTTCCAGCCAAAACATCACTAATTTTCGTGCAATTTTGCAAGTAGGAAGTGGTTTTCGCCACCAAATTAATTATATGATATGTTTCTACTGAATTGAACAATTTTAAACCTTTTTAAATAGTATTTTACATTCGTTCAATACGGAAATTATTTGGTATTTCACAATGGATGTGTCAAATCAATACAATTTGCTCTAAGAACTAGCAAAGGGGCCCTTTCCGTTTGAAGCTCGTAGGCTGAAATTTCAGCCTGTCAGCTGTGTGCATTGTATAGCAGTTTTCGAGCAGCTATCTAAGCGAGTATAATATACAGGTGGGCTTATCCCAAGGCGTATGAATTTAGAAGACTGATTTTTATCGCTTCTGCTTCTCAATGAAGATTTTAAGAGTGTTTTGAGTATTCTTCAAGCCTCCAAAAAGCTCGTTGGAGCAAAAGTTTTCACTCGTTCTGTCAAAAAGTGATATTCAAATTTGGTTATAAAAAATGCTATGAGACCACCTGGACTACATACACTTTGATTCCAGATTCGATCACCTGATTTCTTTAATGCACCTTGGGATAAATGTAAACAAAACCGTGTTTTCGAGCAGGTACTCGAATCTAATTCTAGCTTTGTGGCTAGAATAATCTAGACTGAAAATTGCAGGGTACCCAAATCTCCACCAAATATTGACCATGCAAAACGTAAACAATCCATCAATACATATACAAGCGGAAAACCATCTGTCAAAATCGGAGCCCAGGGGGGGATCGCCAAAAGCGCTATAACTAGATCTCATTATACATTCCACTTTGAGAGTGGGTAATACCTTGAATACATTTGAAACGACTAATGTAGGGGAATACAGGCGGTCCCCGAGATACACGGTACCTCATTTACGCGGATTCGGAGATACGCGGTTTTCCAAATTTGGAGGCCTTCACGATTCTAGTTTGTTTTTTGTATAGAGTTTGACAGTTGGAGGCTGAAATCATGTAAACTCTCCAAACAAAACCACACACAAAACTAGCCTGCAATTTTCAGTCTAGATTATTCTAGCCTGAAAGCTAAAGGGGCCCTTTCCGTTTGAAGTTCGTAGGCTGAACTTGGGTACCCAAGTGACATTTTCGAGCAGATTGTTAGCGTTTTTCGAGTTGCTGGAAGCTTAAAGTGCAGGCCAAGGTGGAATGTATAACCGTAGCAATAGACGATGCGCAATCTCAGATTGCGCATATATTCGTTTTATCAAAACATATGTCATTTCGCTTAGCCAACCCTGAGCTATAAACGTCATTTCCATACAATTTCAGATTGCGCCAAGATTGCGCATTAATTTTCAAGATTATATGTCCGAGATATATTAATTTTTTTTGACAGATAAATATATCAAACCGACCCGTTTGACAGATAAATATATGCGCAATCTGAGATTGCGCATTGTCTATTGCTACGGTAATGAGGTGTAGTTTTAGCGCTTTTGGCGATCCCCCCCCTGGGCTCCGATTTTGACAGATGGTTTTCCGCTTGTATATGTATTGATGGATTGTTTACGTTTTGCATGATCAATATTTGGTGGAGATCAATTTGGGTGAATATTTTAATTTATTAGAACACAGCCCGTGATTTAAAATGGAAATTTTCCTTCGAGAACTTGAAGCGTTCGCCAAACGCGGAAAACTAACTGTCAGTTTTCTTCGTTGATTCTTCTTCCACCTAGCTGTCAAAACGGGCTTATAACTTGACCTGATATCTTTACGGTCCTTGGTGCAGGCTTAAAACTGGCTTAAAGAGCAAGCGATATTGCAGAGTTTAAGCTTATAATAACAGTTGAAACGTCAGAGTGAAGCGTTTTTTCTGGTGCCTTTAGAGAATTGTCATCACGTTGTGCACAAGCTACCGGAACAAAACAAAACATGCGTAATCTTCAATTCGTATCAATCAAAGTTTATTATAAAATACCTTTTCACGTTGTTTTGTTACTTTCCCTGCGTTTCTCCGCTATTCTGATACTCCTGGATAGATCGTTTTCTTCTTACTCAGTGTTTTGGTTGTTGAATACCGGAGACGAAACTGCAAGCTTCTTGTTCGTCCGGCTTCTACCGAAGTTCTGACGTTTATGTTTAAATCAAAGCTTCAACGCATCGTTGTTCACTCACACATCCATGTTTTCAAGCGTTTGTATGAGGCAATGGGTTAAATCGAGCTGTTCACAAGGAGTTTAAGCTACCCGCTGCGCCAAGCGACGGAAGAAATCATGCCGTTCGGAGAATTTTATCATGCCATCTTTTTCCCTCCAACGGCAAATTTGTCGAGCAGCTCGTCGAGCTGCCCGTCCCTGGCTCCGCCTCATACCCCTCGCCTGAGCGCGCTGCCGAAGGTTTGGATGTGTTGGTGCATCAGACGGCCAATCGCTGTCAGCCGTCGTCCGTGCTTTTTCCCTCCATAGCGCCATCTCTTTCTCGCGTGTGGTCAATGCTCGCGAGCTGTTGTGGCGCCAAGAATGCCGTTAACAAACATTGCGGCGATGAAGTTGTATTTTCACAAATCAAACCAAAAAAGCGCAATAAGTTCAATTGCTGCAATGTAAAAATGACCAAGGAAACGCCAGCTCACGCGCAGAACCCTAATTCGCATTGACACGTTCAGCCCGGCGCTGATTTTCATCAACTTTCCGTTCCACCAGCATCAAGAACGCAAGCTGATTGTGAAACCGGCATACTGGAAAGTCCACTGGCAGTCCCTGGGGCCTGCCATGGAAATGAACGTGCTAAACATTAAGCATAACACTAAGCTGTTGATTTCGTTTGTTGTGGATTACATAGATATGCTAAGCATCCTGCGCATGGTTGTGAGTGTGCGTATGTATGCAAAACTGTCGCCAAATGTAATTTCTTCCGGAATGTTATGATCCATCGGTCAAAGAAAGGAAGGTGTGCATGATAGTGGCGGATTACGGGAAACGGGGTCCCTAGGCGGAAAGACGAGTTGAGGCGCCTCTAAATGGTAACTGATGACAGGGAGGAGGGGGTACTGGCACACAGCTGTTGGGAAATAGAACAGTATACTTATATTGCCGGCGGGAGAGGGAGGGGGTGGCCATAGGACCCCTACGATCATCGGTCACAGGCCCTAAAATTGTTGTCGCCATGGGGGGGGGGGGGGGGGGAGGTGCAAATGGTTATCCTGCCACGGAGCCCCAATGACCATCTTTCCGGGGGGCCTTGTCGCTAACACTCTGTCCACTTGTAGACATACGGCATACTACAGACTAGAGAACTTCGGTGACCGCCTAGACCGCCTACCGTTAGATCCACCGCTGGTTCATGACGGGTTTTTTTTTTTTACTGTGGATGTGCATCCTTCCCCCTGTCTGCTGCGTATGCACCGGGCAGGAGACAGTGTGGCAGTATGCAGGTTGCACACTGGATAGGAGCGGGCCCGCGGCACCGCCATCATTCCGCACATCTGCATGCCCGTCGTGAGTTCTAATCGCGTATGAACCGTCCGCCGTAGCAAGGGATTAGTCACCGGCTCCGGCTACGTGGTACTCAAGTCCTGAAAAGGCCGGCATGATCGCGTTGGCTATTACTCCAATAATAATAATAATAATAATAAAAAGAATTTAGCATAGCAGTCCACACCCGGGTAAGAGTTTGTCTTGACTTTGTTGCTGCCGGGCTACCGCTGTGACGAGACAAATACACGGAATGCACTCGACCAAAACATGAACTTACCGATCCGAACCCATTCCAAGGCATTGCCGGTCAACCGGCGTCATGATAACTACTCCAAACCAACAAGCCACCAGATTCTGGACGAACAGGTGCAGCACCATACGCGCACCGTAATAAACAAATCCAGAATCCTCTTTTGTATGGATTCAATTCAAAATGTTGTTTCCACTTGCGTCCGCTAGCTGAATAAGAAATAAATGTGCAACAAATCACACGCACGTTTGCTTAAATCATGTCCCTACCAGCATTAAACGGCTTTGAAGGCATTCAGAAGGCATTTAAGGCCTTAGTCGCCTTAGAAGGCGAATTAAGATTTCAACCGAAACTTTCAAGGCTGTAACGGGTTCTTTTCGAAATATTTCAACTTTTTGATTCAACAAGAACAGATAGCTTGCCGCCATCTTCGCTTGTATATATACTGGTTTTGCACCCTTACTAATGTAACTGCCAAATAGAGCAGTGACAACGCTTTTGGTTCCGAACCGAGAAAGCGTGTGTTCAAATCCTGATTTTTTATGATCTTTTTTCTGTGCTTATTTCTTTTTATATTAATATTTTCTTGCTATAATGAATATAAACAAACTTTTTGTGAAGCAAAATGAAAATAATACCTTTTTAAAAAACATAATAATTTCTCTATCTTCACCCATCATTATCAGGATGGGAGAAATATGCATCTCATTTCTCATTTTATTAGATTTATCGAAATGAGTTTGATATATCCCAAGTGCCACAAATCCACTAAACGACCACTAAACGGCTTCTAAACGACTCAAGTTCTCTACCTAAACGGAATATAGAAAGACTTCGTTTAGCAGACGCCAAACGACTCATGCATTCTAAAAATAGCAAAAAAGCTGGTGGCGCTATCTGTTGGTGGGATACCCCAACCAGTTGAGCTTCATCGCTTGGAGGAGAGCTTTCTCATTTCCTCTGTACTGTTGTATGGTTTCGCATTGAAGTTATGCATCGCTAGAACTAGAACGGCGATACGATTGTTTAAATACTAAACTCCAACGGAAACCACCAGCACTGAAGCAAGTGAGATTTGAGCAATGGTCATTGGTGTTGATACCCTCGTATCTAACCACACGACCATTTATATAGATTTTTGCTCAGAAAGTTAGAAGGCTATATAGGTCATAATAAAATGCAACTTGTCGAAACACATTGCAAGAAAAGGATAGCAATATAATGATGAGTTGTAATACGCCATCTATTGATCAAACCAATGAAGCTGTGGAGCTTTCATTTTTTTTCTATGGATATTCAATTTTCCAGTCGTTTAAGCTTAATCTGTGGCGCTTGGGATTAACACCTTTCAACGGGCTGGTCTTTAACAACCGAATAATGCAGACCATCATTAATAAAATGAAATAGCTCAGAGCTTAACGCAAGAGAACATAACACGTAAATCGTGCTATCGAATCTCACGCTCATATTCGGGAACACTACAACAGTGCAGTGTTGAAGACACTTGTAAGGTTTTCTTTTGACAGTTGCAATTTCAAATTTCAAATTAAAAGCGAAATTTTTCATTGACATATTTCAAAGGCATTTAATTACTGCTAAATGCACTGCTGATCGCCTTCAATTCGCCGGCGATTACAAGACGATTAGAAGGCATTTAACGGAAATTTGCGGGTAGGGTATGGATTATATTTTCTTCTCTTAAAATTTCTTCCTTACCATCTAACTTTTTAACTAGCCTCCATCCCAAATAGCCATAATTGCTTAAGCAGCTCATTTTGGCACGCTAAAGATCGCTGATCTAATTCGCCTTTTGCAGTAGATACCCTACCCGCAAATTTCCGTTAAATGCCTTCTAATCGCCTTGTAATCGCCGGCGAATTGAAGGCGATCAGCAGTGCATTTAGCAGTAATTAAATGCCTTTGAAATATGTCAATGAAAAATTTCGCTTTTAATTTGAAATTTGAAATTGCAACTGTCAAAAGAAAACCTTACAAGTGTCTTCAACACTGCACTGTTGTAGTGTTCCCAGATATGAGCGTGAGATTCGATAGCACGATTTACGTGTTATGTTCTCTTGCGTTAAGCTCTGAGCTATTTCACTTTATTAATGATGGTCTGCATTATTCGGTTGTTAAAGACCAACCCGTTGAAAGGTGTTAATATATCAAACTCATTTCGATAAATCTAATAAAATGAGAAATGAGATGCATATTTCTCGCATCCTGATAATGATGGGTGAAGATAGAGAAATTATTATGTTTTTTAAAAAGGTATTATTTTCATTTTGCTTCACAAAAAATTTGTTTATATTCATTATAGCAAGAAAATATTAATATAAAAAGAAATAAGCACAGAAAAAAGATCATAAAAAATCAGGATTTGAACACACGCTTTCTCGGTTCGGAACCAAAAGCGTTATCACTGCTCTATTTGGCAGTTACATTAGTGAGGGTGCAAAACCAGTATATATACAAGCGAAGATGGCGGCAAGCTATCTGTTCTTGTTGAATCGAAAAGTTGAAATATTTTGAAAAGAACCCGTTACAGCCTTGAACGTTTCGGTTGAAATCTTAATTCGCCTTCTAAGGCGACTAAGGCCTTAAATGCCTTCTGAATGCCTTCAAAGCCGTTTAATGCTGGTAGGGTAAACAGCATCAAAGTTCTATGTGGGTCTTTCAAACAGCGCCTAAGCAGCTTCCTTATGCCACGATGCCAGGGATTATTTTTCTTTGTGTTTTATTTTCAAGCAAGCGTCATTGATGAAATAAACAACAAGATTTGTTTCGTTTAAACACATATGTATATTTTTAAATCCTTTGTATTGATGAATAACACAAAATTTTAAACAATTTACTGATAATTCACAATCACTTCACTCAATATTCATTCTTCAAATAACGAATCTAACTTGTGCAGCAGCAATGAGATTATTGCCGGCGTCCGTCTTTGACACTTTGACAAGAGCCACCTTGAACCGATGTCATGCATTAAAAAGCTATAAAGTTCCACCAAGTTCAGTACCCTTTCTTAACAAGCCTTCAAGTTCCACCATGAACCCTACACATAGTGCTAATCAGCCGCAAAGTGCCAAAGAGTACCATGTGCCTGTTAAAAAGCTCCAAAGTTCCGCAAAGTACCGTCTATCTCTTAATCAGCCACAAAGTACGACATCGGAACGTTTTTTCGTTAAACAGCCCTAAATCAGCTATAAAGTACCAGCTGGCTATTTGGGATAGTTCCTTTGTCGTGGTGTTTTTGTTTATTTTATCTATTGAGTTTTTGTAGAATTCTTTTTTACTCAATTTTATTTTTCTTTTTAGTATTACTTCATTATTTTGTACTCTATAGCATCTTTTATATTTTTGGTATTGTTGTATATTTTTCTTGCTGTATTTCTGTTTTTTAGTGCCGTTTTAATATCTTTATTCCACCACGACTTAGGCTCATAATTAACCTTAGTTATATGTTGTTTAATTATTGTTTCTATTTTTTTGTTATTTGGTTAATTGTTGATATCTTATCTATTTTAAGGATTTGCCAGTTTTTAATTACTTTTCCCTTATTCAGTTGTGTTCTTTGTTGTTTCTTAGTCTTTTTTTTTGCATGCTTTTATTATCCTGTGTTTGCTGCTTCCTATATATTGTTCTATTATATTTTTTTCGATCCTAGTAAATAAATCTTGTGTGATTATGGTTAAATCAATTGAAGTGTCTCTCTTGTTTGGATCTTCTGATATGCATGTGTTTTTTTTCATTTTTTTTAATTTAAAATATTGAATAATCAAATTCTTCTATCAATTTAGTTCCTTTATTATCGATTTTTTTGTCTCCCCAAAATGTATGGTGACAGTTAAAATCTCCCATTATAACTGTTCTTCTGTTGAATATTGAGTTGATTTGTTGTGTTACTTCTGTTATGTCTTGTACCCTACCCGCAAATTTCCGTTAAATGCCTTCTAATCGCCTTGTAATCGCCGGCGAATTGAAGGCGATCAGCAGTGCATTTAGCAGTAATTAAATGCCTTTGAAATATGTCAATGAAAAATTTCGCTTTCAATTTGAAATTTGAAATTGCAACTGTCAAAAGAAAACCTTACAAGTGTCTTCAACACTGCACTGTTGTAGTGTTGTCAGATACGAGCGTGAGATTCGATAGCACGATTTACGTGTTATGTTCTCTTGCGTTAAGCTCTGAGCTATTTCACTTTATTAATGATGGTCTGCATTATTCGGTTGTTAAAGACCAGCCCGTTGAAAGGTGTTAATATATCAAACTCATTTCGATAAATCTAATAAAATGAGAAATGAGATGCATATTTCTCGCATCCTGATAATGATGGGTGAAGATAGAGTAATTATTATGTTTTTTAAAAAGGTATTATTTTCATTTTGCTTCACAAAAAGTTTGTTTATATTCATTATAGCAAGAAAATATTAATATAAAAAGAAATAAGCACAGAAAAAAGATCATAAAAAATCAGGATTTGAACCCACGCTTTCTCGTTTCGGAACCAAAAGCGTTGTCACTGCTCTATTTGGCAGTTACATTAGTAAGGGTGCAAAACCAGTATATATACAAGCGAAGATGGCGGCAAGCTATCTGTTCTTGTTGAATCAAAAGTTGAAATATTTCGAAAAGAACCCGTTACAGCTTTGAAAGTTTCGGTTGAAATCTTAATTCGCCTTCTTAGGCGACTAAGGCCTTAAATGCCTTCTGAGTGCCTTCAAAGCCGTTTAATGCTGGTAGGGTTGCGCTTCCGCCATATCCATCTTCTCTGTTTTCTGTAATAATATTATATCATGTTATTTTTGTGTTATCTTGTTCTTTTCTGCATGTTTCTTGGATGCATGCTATATTGGTTTTCTCCATTTTTATTATGTGTTCTATTTTCTCTTTGTTTTTTTCTATAGCTTTGTACGTTTGCTTGTAAGATATTTAAGTTATTCATTAAATTGATTAATTTTAGTTTTTTTTATATTTTTTTAATATTGCTTTTTTTATGGAGAAAAGGGCTATCATATTATTTTTTTGTTCGCTCTTTTTACATTTATTGAATCTTTTTTTCTATTGTTTTTGCCATGTTGCAGTGGCATTAGTTCACCGTTTTCATTTTGCATTAAAATTTGTTCTAAATCTAGTTGTGCCACGTCTATAGGCGTGTTCATTGATAGTCTAGTTTCACTGATGTGAATGGTTTTTTCTGTATTGTTAGTGATTTCTGTTTCTTCTGTTGTGTTATTTTCTTTTTGTGAGTTTGCTTGTGTTTTGTTTTCTGTTATCCCAAGTGCCACAAATCCACTAAACGACCACTAAACGGCTTCTAAACGCCTCAAATTCTCTACCTAAACGGAATATAGAAAGACTTCGTTTAGCAGACGGCAAACGACTCATGCATTCTAAAAATAGCGAAAAAGCTGGTGGCGCTCTCTGTTGGTGGGATACCCCAACCAGTTGAGCTTCATTGCTTGGAGGAGAGCTTTCTCATTTCCTCTGTACTGTTGTATGGTTTCGCATTGAAGTTATGCATCGCTAGAACTAGAACGGCGATACGATTGTTTAAATACTAAACTCCAACGGAAACCACCAGTACTGAAGCAAGTGAGATTTGAGTAATGGTCGTTGGTGTTGATACCCACGTATCTGACCACACGACCATTCATATAGATTTTTGCTCAGAAAGTTAGAAGGCTATATAGGTCATTATAAGATGAAACTTGTCGAAACACATTGCAAGAAAAGGATAGCAATATAATGATGAGTTGTAATACCGCCATCTATTGATCAAACCAATGAAGCTGTGAAGCTTTCATTTTTTTCCTATGGATATTCAATTTTCCAGTCGTTTAAGCTTAATCTGTGGCGCTTGGGATATTTTTATTATTTTTGTTATTTTCTGTATATGTTGTGTTTTGAATCATTTTTTTTTGAATATGTTTTTTTAATACTCCCTGTTTACTTCTATTTTGTGTGTTATCTGATATTTTGTTTTTTGAGCGTATGTTTGTCCGTTAGTGAATATTCTGGCATACTCTGGCATTGTGATCTGCGTATTTTTCTTGCCTCTCCGTATGTTATTTTGTTCACTGTTTTTATTTTTTGTATCTCCATCTCATCCACAAACACTGGACATTGTTTGTCAAGTGTATGGTGCTCTCCTCCACAAGATACGCATTTCAGGTTCTTGCACTCCTCAACGTGTACATTCTCACTACATTTGGCGCATAGTTTCCCTACCAGCATTAAACGGCTTTGAAGGCATTCAGAAGGCATTTAAGGCCTTAGTCGCCTTAGAAGGCGAATAAAGATTTCAACCGAAACTTTCACGGCTGTAACGGGTTCTCTTCGAAATCTTTCAACTTTTTGATTCAAGGAGAACAGATAGCTTGCCGCCATCTTAGCTTGTTTATATACTGAATTTGCACCTGTACCAATGTAACTGCCAAATAGAGCAGTGATAACGCTTTTAGTTCCGAACCGAGAAAGCGTGTGTTCAAATCCTGATTTTTATGATCTTTTTTCTGCGTTTATTTCTTTTTAAATTATTTTTTTCTTACTATAATTACTTTAAACAAAATTTATGTGAAGCGAAATTAAAATAATACCTTTTTAAAAAAACATAATAATTACACTTTGTTCACCGTTCATTATCAGGATGGGAGAAATATGTATCTCATTTTTCCTTTTATTTTAGTTATCGAAATGAGTTTGATATATTATCACCTTTCAATGAGTTGGTCTTTAACAACCGAATAATGTAGACCATCTTTAATAAAGTGAAATAGCTCAGAGCTTAACGCAAGAGAACATAACACGTAAATCGTGCTATCGAATCTCACGCTCATATCTGGGAACACTACAACAGTGCAGTGCTGAAGACGCTTGTAAGGTTTTCTTTTGACAGTTGCAATTTCAAATTTCAAATTAAAAGCGAAATTTTTCATTGACATATTTCAAAGGCATTTAATTACTGCTAAATGCACTGCTGATCGCCTTCAATTCGCCGGCGATTACAAGGCGATTAGAAGGCATTTAACGGAAATTTGCGGGTAGGGTTTGATCGTCTACACACTTTTTTGGTGTGTCCTATTTTTAGACATGTTCCACATCGCATTAGCTTCGGTATGTATAACTCTACTTTTAACGGATACCAGCCGAAATCTATTTTTCTAGGCAGCTTGGTCGTATTGAAAGTAATTACTGCCGTGCGTGTGTTTATTACTTTATTATTACCTTTTCTTTTTGGTATTATTACTTCCGTCACTTTGTCCTCGGTGAGGCCTTCCATGATTTCGTTTTCGGTGAGGAATTCGATGTCCGGGCACCTTATTACACCTTTGCGCGTATTTAGTGTGGGATGTTCTTTCACTACAATTTTTGTTTCGTTTTCTCCCACCCCTATTTTTTTAGACGTTTAAGTTTTTCCGCAATTTTGCTTGAGTTCACTCTCACTGGTAGTTTTCCTCCTCTTATTCTCGTAATATTAGCATTGTTTTCTCGAACTATCAGCTATTCTGACAAGCATTGTTTTCTCTAGCATTGTTTTCTCCAACTATTCTTTCTATTCTAGGTTCCTCTGCGGATCCTATTTGGAAATCTACTCCTAATCCACTATAATAATTTAAGAGGGAAATTCCCCCTCCGGGGTCGTTGACCCCCATCGTTTCGGTAATTCGTATGCTTAGTGTCCTTTTTCACTTATTTCTTCGATTTATTTCGTCCAATTCACAAAACATCACTCCACGTGTTTCTATCTTTTGTGCTTTTGGGTTCACTGTCCTTGTAAACGGTCTGCTCAAAATGGCACCTGTGGTTCCTTCAAGATGCAATTGGTTTGTGGAACACGACATCGAACATGAAAAATGTATGGGATTTGACATGTTTGTCTTGTTTGTTTCTTTTCTGTCTGACCGTCCAAATAGACATACAGCGACAACGTCGCGCGCGACAAAAAGTAGCTCATTTTTGCAAACAGAGTTACTCGTCGCGCGCGACAATTTTGCTTCATCCGAAATAATCGAATTATCTACTTTGTTTACAAGCCAGATTAATGCCAAACGCAAAAAAATAGATTTGAACACATTTTAACCTATTTTTCAAATAAAAAACAAGTTGGTTGACTGAGTCAAATGAGCTACTTTGATCTACACCGAGTGAAATTTTGAGCTATTTTTCGTCGCGCGCGACGTTGTCGCTCTATGTCTATTTGGACGGTGACAGTGCACCACCATATGATTATATGGGTTTGTTCGTGTGGGATGTCGTGTTCGATTGCTGCTAGAGCGCCGCCTTACCCGGCGCTCTAGCACCAATCGAACACGACATCGAACATGAAAAATGTATGGGATTTGACATGTTTGTCGTGTTTGTTTGTTTGTGTCTGACAGTGCACCTCCATATGATTATATGGGTTTGTTCGAGTCGGATGTCGGGTTCGATTGGTGCCAGAGCGCAGCCTAACTCGGGAACAGACTATTTAGTGCTGGATAACATAATGTCATCATGGTTGCTACATAAAAAAAAAGTTGTAAGCTTCGATTACCTTCTACTGTTCCAATTCAATATTCATTTGTAGCCGGTTTGTCCTGTTCAACGGTTGTTGGTAAAGTAAATCTTTGTGAGGATTATTCCGTACCTATCGGTTCGAGTTATCATGAAAATAATGCATGAAAAGCTAAATACTATAGAAGACACGGAAAGTATGTGGAAAACATTGATTATTACTTTTGCGGACATATTGCACGATCATGAACCGCATCTTGAAAAGATTCTGAGCATGATCCGTACCGATATTACATACGATGATCCTGGTCTTTTTCCGAAAACATTATTAAATGACGAAGAAAGACATCGGTGCAGATGCTCTAATTACTGGCTTATGTATCAAATTCTCAGAATAGCATCATTGGAAACTTATGAAAGGTAAAATAGAAATGTTAAGTATTTTTATCGCTCTACAGAGTTAATTTTTGTTTTCCTTGTTCACTCTTGCAGCATTTCAGAAAGTTATACCAGTTTACAAAAGGAAATTATCAAAGCTTCTTACATAAAACAACGATGGCTGGCTCTCGATACACTTAGAGAGTTTATTAAGCTATTGAACCAGATGAATGATTTTAAAAAAGGGTGCCCGGAAGCAATTACTACTTTTTATGATGCATTTCAGAACGTCACAGCACAAGGCAAGCAGTATATTTGCGAAAAAATTGAAATTAATTCCATGGCACGTTGCCGTTTGATTCGTTTGCATTGCCTTCATACCTTAAGCGAAGCCATTTCAATGCTGACAAATCAACAAGATGACGAATCCATCCAAGTTGTAAAAGAAACAATCTGCACAGTTCTGAGAACACTATCAGTTGGCAACATTGAGGAGAAAACAATTTCTATTATTTTTTTCCAAAACTATTTCAAACATGTTGTCCAGGCGCGTAGTGGCAGTTATCCGTTATATAATATGCTCAACATGATAAATCTACTTGTTGTTTCGCTAATGGGATATAATACGTGGCATTCAGCGATGCATTTGAATCGGCGAGAAGTAGACCATTTTGTGGATACATCAACGGAACTATTTAGTACACATCAGAGTGCACATCAGTCTTGGCCAGTAGTTCCAAGAATATGGCTTGATAAAATATTAACAGAGCTACTATGTACAAGTTTGCTACCAGAACAGAAAGTAAAGAATCTCGAAAATCGACACCAAGATAAATTGAAGCACACATTAATGGCACTATTGCAGAAGCTGAAACTTGAACCATTGCATACTGGTTATGTTCCCGAATCCATCAACTGGTTTGGAGCAAGTATGAAGCTTGATGATCATTTAGTAACTCAAATTGTCAAACAGATAAATAATGCGCGATACAATTCAGTCAGTAAAAAACAGCCGATTAAAATATCAGTGCACTTGGAGAGCACAGTTTGGGCCATATTTCTAGTAAACATAGACGAAAACAGCAAGTTACTAAAACGCGCCTTAAATATGGCAAACAATATAGATTTTAAATTACATGCGCAGATGCCATTTTGCAGCGAAGAAGATACTGAATTAAAAAATCAACAATTCGTTTTTTTCGAATCGAAATTAGAGCTCCTCGAAGTACCGTCACTGGTTGAATTGTTCGGCTCAAGGCAAATGGATTTAATAAACGCGGTCGTCAGTGTCATTCTTATTAACGATTGTTTGCTTCTGAATCAAAATCAGCAGCGCAATCTCTTCCAAATTCTGTTTGCGCCTTTTGAGGCGAACAACTTTAATGGTGATATGAACCAACGATATTCCTGGGATACGCAAATGGATAATGAACTTTGTCAACACGTATTAGAACAATTTTGCAAATTAAGAACTAACAATCTGCACTCCGAAGTAGTAAGCTGCTGTATAACAAAAAAGTTAACGTCGCTGTTAACTTTCATTGCTAATACCGAACATGGCTACGCTATTAAACAAACACTCGTACACTCTTTCCAACAGTTGATATTGTCATCAAAAATCAATTTATTTGATTTGTTTGAAAACGTCTTTGTGCCACTGCTGTCAACCAATAAGGGTGATGCAGCACTGGCTGATATAGTTGGAGTGTTCTGTTTGTTCTGCTGCCTTCGTTCGAATTGCATAGCCAGTTTTCGTGTATTCCAGATTTCGGAAACAAAACGTAGTTTTCATTGCCGGGAATGTAATAACCGAACGGTCTCTACAACGCATTTGGAAGATTACTACATACAAACATCCTCTGAAAAGTTAATGGCAGAAGGCAAGTCTATTAACATAGAATCCCATTTGCGGGCCTTTTTGTTGAAAATATCGCACACGAATGAAGAGACAACGTTGCTAGCTATGACCAATTTCCTGCCCTGCGCTTTGAAACACTTGCCCTTGTTTATGATCGATGGAGAAATAGAATCCTGCTGGATACGATTATTTGGAAATAATACAGCTAAGGTTGGTCAACAACTTACTGAACACGTTTATGCTATTTTGCAAATTCTATCAGCATGCTTAGTCAATGAACCGGGACGATATGAAAATTTGATAACCAGTATGATGGAACAGTTATTGTCGGCATCAAGGGTGTCCATCATGACGAAAACAACATATGCCGAACAAATAATCGTAGTACGAATGGTTGCAGAATTTGGAAATGCCAATTCCCGTATAGCATTGCGTTGGAAATTTATAGACGTCAAGGAAACACTATTTCATTGTGTGCGTATTATGATTTATTTACTGATGCATCCCGAATCTCACGTCACTCATGAAGCATCGATTGTCATCACAGAAATGTGTGCACGACAAGACATTAGTCCTAACAAAGTTCTTTCCTGGTATCGTCACGACATTATTAAGCTAATGATGAGCATTGCCGTTAGCAATTATATATTGGCAGGAATTACACTGCACCAGTCGATAAGCATAGTGAGTTACACATTTGAAAGTAGAGATCCAGTGGATTTCGTTGGAAAGCATTATAAAACAATGATGGCAATGCTGTTGCCTTGGTGTCTTCGATCTTCAAAATGCGAGTATCTTCTACGAGAAATAGCTGTTATCGTGCGAAAAGATTTGGTGGCACTATTATCCACGTCTTTCCTGACAATCTATACATACTTGTTTATCAGCGAATCTGTTGAAGTAACCAACAAATGTATCGAGTACATCATGAGAATTACTGGTAATAGTTTTTTTCATTTGCTTCATTCTGACATCAAGGTGAGATATGTATGATTTCTTTTATATCTAATTTATATTAATGTAAAGTTTAAATACATTTTGAACTATTGGTGGCATTATTTACTATTATCATATTCTAAGTAGAGTAATATGCCTATTTTTGCAGAGTTTTGCACACTGCGTATAAATTGTTGTTTTTCCAAATATTTATTAAATATCAAGATTGATGTTTAAGTCAGCATTTTCCTTAAATATTGAGCAATTGTGCCGCATATTCCAATATTTCATTTATTTTAAGAGCATTTTTTTGTTTTTTCAAACACAAATTAAAAATTTTCGACTTTTTTCGATCAAAACTAAGATTTCGTATCTAAGAATTGTGCATCACAAAATAACATTTATTTCGTCTTATGAACCTCTTTTAGGGCCGTATATTTTGATTGAAATCAAACAAACAAAAAGTTGATTTAAGTTAAAAGTAAAAAAATCGTCAGACATTACGATTGTTACATGGGAGAGGGGGGGGGGGGGAGGTCAAACTTTTGTCACATAAGGTCTGGGTCTATGAAAATGTTGCGGAAACATCGATTGGACGAACCCAATCGGCATTATCGCGCAATTATTATGTGTATTAATCATTTTTCTCATTCTAACATTAAGAAAAATTTTCGCTCTGCCTCGCTCTTCTGTATTGGTCATTTTTTTTCTTACGACTTGGCTGTGTCACATAGTGTTGAGAGATTCAGGATTCGGAAGATTTGAAAATTCAATCCCTAGATAGATTCGATCCCGTTTATAGGATTTGAATCCCAAAAAGATTCCTTTGCGATTGCGATTTGATAGCGATTCGATTCTAGGGACTAACTATTCGACTAACCTTACCTTGTATGTATGAGTGTACGGCTTATCTTATATGAATATGGTGCATGGCTATAGCTATTAGTGAATATAGTGGTGTGTCACATACACATAGGATGGTTAACTCGAGAAACGCTATTAATGGGGGTTGAGAGAAACCACGTATCTAATTTCAAAAGTCGAATCACGCGGTTTTCAGTCAAAATACAGCAAGTGTTCGTGTAATGAATGAGGCATTTAATGAGAAGTTATAATCACTAAATAAATTATTTTATTTGATATCAAATACAGGATTTCCCACTATTTATTGGCTGGTTTCCCTCAATTTGTGGTTGGTTCTCAGAGTTTTGTGGTACAATTGTATTGATATCCAATCGGGCGATACCAATAAATTAGGGGAACGAACCAAAAATCTTACGATACGATGAATAAATCGTGAGACGAGCCCAAAAAATTATGGGAACTGACCAATAAATCGTGGGAAACCCTGTGAAGGTCCGCGTGTCTCGGGAACCTGTACTAATTATGATATACACTCTTAAATTTTCTTCTTTTTTAATTTTTGCCGAGATCTGGACAACTGAGATCTCAACAAAGATCTCGGTTAAATTTCTGTTGCCGATATCTCGGTTAATGACATTTTGTTTTGATGTTTACGTTTAACCGAGATTTTCGGTTAGAGCAAATCGAGATTTCGGCTAAATATATAAACATTTTATTTTTATTTTAGTGGTTTTTTTTGCGTATCAAGTGGGATACTTCTGCAGCATGTTGCCACGATCGTGCCCCTTACTGTAGCAGGACGGCAGGAAGTCACCCTATTCTTATGAGAGTTCTGGTGTGATGGGAAGCGTAGGGACAGGCGCCGGTTCAACCGCCGGATTTGGCACAGCGTTTGGATGTGGCACAGGTACAGAAAAATGAGCCGGGCAGGGAGCGGGTACTGGTACAGGCACGGTTCTGTAAAGCGGACAGAGTGAAACAAGTCTGAGTGAATCCTGTTTGGGTTTCAAGTGATCGAGTGTTGATGCTAACCTCATGTAGGTGACCGGAAATGAATCCTGGAAGTCTGAACGGTCTGGCAAAGGTTGAACCAATCAGATTAGCTTCCACATCTGATCCTTGAATAGGGGGACTGCTCCGAGCGACGCTCTGAAGAGCACCGGCTGCGTGAGCTGATGGAGTTTCCTAGCCCCAACCCCGCTCCATACCCGTGCTAGATCGCACGCTACTGATGCTCGGGTTTTTTCACGCTGAGAGACTCATTTTCACTTATTTTTTTACACTTTTAATTTTACAACACAACATCACTCCGAAAGGTTTTCGTTTCAATAGCACGAGATTAACAGAATGGAAAATAACAGATAGAATACCGAGCCTTGGCTAATCCAAATACTTACTTACTTATCCGGCACTACAACCGCTTTGCGGTCTTGGCCTGCCTCAGGAGTGTCCGAAACCGCTCACGGTCTCGCGCCTTCGTCTGCCAGTCCGTTATCCCGGCCTTAATGGCGGACGCCTCCACGCCATCTTGCCACCTCAATTTGGGCCTACCACGCCTCCTCTGTCCTTGTGGACGGCCTAAAAAGACTTTACGGGCTGGGTCGTCCGTTTCCATGCGTATAACATGGCCAGCCCACCGGAGCCTGGCGAGCTTTATACGCTGTACGACAGTGAGGTCGCCGTACATCTCGTATAGCTCGTCATTATAGCGGCTCCTCCATTGTCCTTCCACACATACGGGGCCAAGTATCCTTCTGAGCATCTTCCTCTCGAACGCGGCTAAGAGGGTTTCGTCAGATTTGGACAGTGTCCATGTCTCAGAGGCGTATGTGAGTACTGGTACTATATAGGTACTATATAGTCCCAGCTTCGTCCGTCGCGACAGGTTCTTTGAGGTAAACTGCTTTTTCAGGCTGTAGAATGACCGGTTGGCAGCCAGCATCCTTGCGCGCAACTCAGCTTCCATGCTGTTGTCGTTGCTGACCTTTGACCCAAGATAGGTGAATTGTGGGACGACTTCAAAAGTGCGTTCACCTATCTGTACGTCACGCCTACGTAGATTCGGATTATTTATTGGTAGGTCCGCTGATGTTGCCACCATCAGTTTGGTCTTTGCCTCGTTTATCTGCAATCCGAGGCTCTCTGCCGCCTGCTCAATCCCTTGGTAGGCTTCTGCTACATAGGAGAGCCGCAGACCAATGATGTCTATATCGTCAGCGTATGCCAGGATCTGGGTTGACTTATAGAAGATGGTTCCCGTAGTCTCCACCCTCGAGTCGCGGATGGCCCTCTCTAGCGCCAAGTTGAATAGGAGACAGGCAAGCCCGTCCCCCTGGCGCAGACCCTTGGTGGTAGCAAAAGGTCCTGAGAGTTTTCCATCCACCCTCACCTGGCATGTGACGTTGGTCATAGTCATTCTAACTAGCCTTATCAGTTTGGCCGGGATTCCAAATGAGCTCATAGCGTCGTACAGTTTTACCCTGGCTATGCTATCGTATGCGGCTTTGAAGTCTATGAAGAGATGGTATGTGTCGTTTTTGTATTCAGCCATCTTCTCCAAGATCTGCCGCATGGTGAAGATCTGATCAGTGGTTGATTTTCCGTTTCGGAATCCTCTTTGATAGTTTCCTACTATCTCTTCGACGTGCGGGACAAGGCGATCCTGAAGGATCAGGGAGAATATTTTATAGGCGGTATTCAACACCGTAATACCCCTGTAGTTGTTGCAGTCCAACCTGTCTCCCTTCTTGTATACGGGGTAGATGATGCCGAGATTCCAATCACAAGGCATCGATTCGCTATCCCACACCTCAGTAACAATTTGATGAATCTCGTTTTCTAGTCGTGCACCTCCATTCTTGACCAGTTCAGCTGCAATTCCGTCGGTTCCGGGTGCCTTGTTATTTTTCAGCCGACGGATAGGCTTTCGTGTTTCTTCTATGCTAGGTGGCAGTAGCATGACACTATCTGCTAGTGGCGCTTCTAGCTGTTCGTTTAACTGGTCGTTGAGTAATTCATCAAAGTACTGAGCCCACCGCGAGAGGACCTCTGGCTGGTTACTAACCAGATCTCCATCCTTGTTGCGACAGCAGGTTACCTTAGGTACCACGTTGTTTCGGTGACCTGCTATCGCTTGGTAAAACTTTCGTGTCGGTCCGTACGCCTCTCTGGTTTGCTCGAGTTCCCGCATGTTTTGCTCTTCCAAAGCATGCTTCTTAGAGCGGTGAACTCGTTTCTCTTCGCGTCTGAGCCGTGAATATTCCTCTGCGCATGCCCGCGTTCTATGCCGTTGCTGCATTGCTCGGTATGCAGTATTCTTACGTTCGGTCACTTGTCCGCATTCATCGTCGAACCAGCCAGATTTGGTGTTGCCACGACGTGGTGGGAGTATATTTCTTGCACAGTTTATTATTTTGTTTTTAGAGCGTTCCACCTCTCGCTCGTAGTTTCATATCTGTTTTCTGGTAGTAGAGACTCGTCTAAAGCGGCTTTGAATTCCTGTTGGACAGTAATGTCCCTTAGAGAGTCCGTGTTGAGCCGAGGCTGCGTGTTTTCTCAATCCAAATAGTAAAGCTGAAATCTCGGTTATTTTGACGGATGAGCTCGGTACAGCTGTGTTAACGTATGTTCTCGGCATGTTGTGTTGCCGAGTTTCGGTTCAAATATTTATTTAACGGATTTAAGGATTTCGGCAGTTTTTTTAACCGAGGTCGTGATATATTTTTAAGTGTGTTAGTACTGACGTAGGAGCAACGAAGGGAGGCAGACAGGAATAATTTTTAAAGCGTGCACACCAGTCGTTGAAGACCACGCAGATGACGGGTACGTGTGTATCCCGCACGGGTTTTGCGCGGGCAGTGTGATTTGTGTGAGTATGTAAACATGTATGTGCGAGTAAAGAGGTAAAAATAAAGATCGAATGTGTGGAATGGAAAAAAGAGAGAGCTGAGTTTGTTTTGGGAGAAACGAGAGAATGAAAGAATTTGATTGAGAGAATGATTGGAATTGACAATTGAAACGAGGATTCTTCTTCGTGACTTAACAACCTTCGCGGTTATGCCGGCCTAAAAAAAGATCTCGCTACTTTTTATGTACTACTCACCCGAATAGACCGTCATTTTGCTACCCCAGAAGGACAGACGTAAAAACTTAACTCGGGATCGTCGCAATAACGTTGTATCCCATTACTGTGACGACAATAGTGTGCGTGCCATTCGATTGATTTGATGATAGTAGCAAGCGATTCGCAAGAGACGACACGCTATTGCAAGCAAATGGCCCGAGAAATAACTGTAACGCTGTAAACGGGTGTTATACCAATCCAATTCCTTTCAATCCCAATCCATTTCAAATAAATGGTAGATGTAGTTGATACATTCAGCCATTTTTTTGTCAGAATTGACCACTGGTAATAATTTTTGTTCCTAATTTGTAGGACATGCGTAATAATTTAAACATCACATAATATGTGGAATATAATGATCAATTTGATGATGATACAACATCTACAGCCAAAGAAACATTTCCGAAAAGAAAGACATATTTATGGAGGATCAGGAAGATGGCTGGACGAAAAACGCTTATGATGATGGTGATGCAAGAACATTGGAAACCGTGCCGAGGATCCGATTATCAGAATCTTTTTGAATTTGATTGCTGCATGCAACAACTATTCTTTTTTTTGTTTCATTTAAAAATTAAAAATGAATAAAAAAAAGAAAATCTATTTTTTTTCAATAAACTAAGCTTTTGAAGGGGGGTGGGGTTCATCTGTTATGTATTTTGGGGGAGGGGAGGGGGGTTCTTCCAACATTAAAGTTTATTACACTAGGGGAGGAGGGGAGCCGGCTCTGCTCCGACAGCTTCGGAGCAGGCTGCGCTCCGACGGCTCCGGAGCCGGCTCCCATAACCTTTTGAAACATTCCATCGAGCGGATGAAGTTTTTCAGCGGTCGACAAAAACGGCCCACGGGTCAAATGCGGCCGCCGCATCATTAATCCGGCCCGCGAAAAGATAACCTAAAAGATTCCAAAATCAGACATATCTTCTTTTTCAAATTCGTATAACTTTAATTCGAATACAAATTACTGAACATCTTAGAATGACATTTCATACGCTACCAAATTCGATTTACAGGGTTTACCAGCATAATAAACAACTGTCCACTTGTTTATAACAATAGTCGTTTTGAATAGACACCACTGTCCACCACTTGCTCACACGTCAGATGGTGTAAGCTACTCTGTCCAATTTAATTACACAATTTTCGCCTTCGATTGCACAACGGTCGGATTCGGCACGGTTTCTTGTGGTTGTTTTTTTTTTATTCAGGAGTAACGGTCCAAAAAGGCCGTATTGTTTTGTGGTTGTTGTATAATTAACAAAATTAATGTTTTGATTTATTGAAATGTATGGTTTATACTGCATATTGCTTGAATAAAAGAAACGTGTTTGAAAATGTTTGGTTTTTGCAAAAAAAATTCCCAACAAAACAAACTGTGCCAAATCTGACAGTTGCTAATCGAAGGCGAAAATTGTGTTATTGAATTTATTCCATACCTGCCCTTTTAAACAGAGTAGCTTACACCATCTGACGTGTGAGCAAGTGGTAGACAGCGGTGTCTATTTAAAACGACTATTGTTATAAACAAGTGGACAGTTGTTTATTATGCTGGTAAACCCTGTAAGTAACATGGATTGATGGACTAATCAACATGGTCGAATACAAATTCTACTAAATTTCTACGCTAATTCCTACGGTGTACATTTACGGTGCTTTGTTGGCTGGAACTGGAATTTTATCCGTTCCATACCTGAACCAGGTCCAAGTATTGTTCCGAATCCATATCCGGAACTGTTCCTGGAAATATTCCCCTAAATGAAAGAAATCGGAAGCTATTTCTGGATCAGCATGAAATCATGATCGATTTCAGGTCTGGTATGTGTTCAATATCAGTTCCAGGTTCATTATGGGTTTACTTTCAGTTCCATGACCGGTTTAGGTTCGTGAAAGGTTCCAGAACCAGTATGTGTTTAGCGGGTCGCGGTATCAGTTCCAGGTTCTTTATGGGCTATCTTTCAGTTCAATGACCGGTTTAGGTTCGTGATAGGTTCCGACCGATTAGGAACGGTTAGGACCGGTATGGGTTCATTATTGGTTCCACGGCAGATATTGGTTCATGATCGGTTCCACGGCCCGTAAAGCTTCATGCTAAGCTCCAGTACCGGTATAGATTCATGATTGGCTCCAGGGCCCGTATGGGTACATGATTGGTTCCAAGGCCGGTATGGGTTCATTGTCGGTTCCAGAATCAGTATGGGTTCATGATCGGTTCGAGGACCAGTATGGGTTCATAGTTGGTTTCAGGACCTGTATGGGTTGATGAAAGGTTACAGGGCCCGTATGGGCTCATTATAGGTTTCAGGACCCGTATGGGTTTATGATCGGTTCCGAGACCAATATGGGCTCATGACCGGTTCCAGGACCAGTACGGGTCCATGATAGGTTACAGGGCAGGTAAGGGTTCATGATCGGATCCAGGACCCGTATGGGTTCATTATCGGTCCCAGGACTCGTATGGGTTGATTATCGGTTCCAAGACCCGTATGGGTTAATGATTGGTGTCAGGGCCGTTTAGGATGAATGATCGGTAACAGGACCAGTTTTGGTTCATGATCGGTTCCACGGTCCGTAAAGCTTCATGCTAAGCTCCGGATTCATGATTGGTTCCAGGGCCCGTATGGGTTCATGATCGGTTGCATGGCCCATATGGGTTCATGATCGTTCGCAGTGCCCGTATGGGTTCATGAGCGGTTTCAGGACCAGTATGGGTTCATGAGTGGTTTTAGGACCAGTATGGGTTCATAATTGCTTCGAGATCCAGTATGGGTTCATGATTGGTTCCAGGACCAGTATGGTTTGATCGCACGGTCACGACAACCCAGAGAACAAATGTCGTGCGGCGTTGCTGGCGCCCGCAACAGTAACACTAACATTGCTTCCATATGAAAATAGGAACGAATATTTAAAAAACGGATTGTTATATTTA
Source organism: Anopheles merus (assembly GCF_017562075.2). NCBI lineage: Eukaryota > Metazoa > Arthropoda > Insecta > Diptera > Culicidae > Anopheles > Anopheles merus. The sequence continues at coordinate 39,766 of NW_024427917.1, forward strand.
CAAGTACGACTATTACCCACTCTTGCTTTTCAAGAGGACAAAGATTGTCAAGGAGCTTTTGAAAAAGGAATCAGTTATCAATTTGTCTGACATTGCATTGCTTGTTCGTAAAGCTTGTAGTAGTTACTGAATGTACGTTTGTTTTAATATTTGTTCAGTCGTTAAGGCTTTTATATCTTCCCTAGATATCCTCAATATTTTTTGCAGCATTGGAGGAGAGGTTCTTCAAGAAACGATATTGCTCTTGCTCTGTTGTTTTGCCCTTTTAAACAATTTTGCGCACTATGTTGTCGATCCGTAACTGAAAATCTGTACGATTTAATAACAGTTTTTAAATAATAGAAATTTGAACCTTGCTTGGATGATATACTCACAGAAAAACTGTACTATAAGCTCATAATGATATCATTAATATCATTAACCAATAACGTAGACGTGACGTAAAGCTAGGTGAACGCATTTTCTAAGTCGTCTTAGAAAAGATATCTCGGGTCATTAACGATTATAACATGGAGGTCGAGTTTCGCGCAAGGATGCTGGCTGCCAACCGGTCATTCTACAGCCTGAGAAATCAGTTCACTTTAAAGAACCTGTCGCGACAGATAAAGCTGGGATTACATAGAACCAATATAGTATTGGTACTCACATACGCCTCTGAAACATGGACACTGTCCAAATCTGTTCCATGTTCTACGCATGGAAACGGACGATATAGCCCCAGTTAAGTCTTGTGATGGGAAAAATGAAGTTTTCTGGATTCGATTCCAGATAGTAGGTCCCGCATCAGTTTTTGGAATCGGCTCCGTAATCATAATCGCTTCCGGAATCAGTTCCGGAATCGGAATCGACACCCGAACCGGAATTGGCTTCGAAATTGGAGTCTGTTCCGGTATCTCAATAAGAATAGTCGTTTGGATCCAATGATTCTACGTATTGACAGCCGCAAATAATCCATTCTCATGGTGATTCTCGGAGTGATTTCGCTTCTGGAACTTCTTATTTCAATCCAAGAACTGATTCTCATTCCGGAGCTAATTCCAATTCTGGAGTCAATTCTGATTCCGTTGCCGTAGCAAATTGCGATTCCTATCTCGGAGCCGTTTTCGATTCCGGAGCTGATTCCGATTCCGGAATCGGTTTCAAAATCAGAATCCATTCCAGCATCGGAATCGGCTTCGGAATTGATTCCGAACACGGAATCTGCACAGGGTAGGGTCTAATTCCGAGCTCCCACCACCCATACTTCTGAGACAAGCCAAGACCGCAAAGCGGGTGTAGTGTCGGATAAGTAAGTTATTCTTATAACATTTTATAGCGTAACATGTATGTGCAAAAATAATAAAAAAGTGATTAATTCTCCTGGCCCGCGACTCTCAATCATTTAGTAAATTTGGCCCTTTCCCTAACAAGTTTGTCGACCGCTGAGTAGTCCATGATATTATTCGAAACCCTGTATTGCACAGCCCAAAGCCTCCTATTTTTGAACGTTTACACCGTTTTGTTTACAATTAGCATTCGGCAACAGGTGCAGTTTACTACTAATTTTGCAAATTCCAGCTTTAATCAAGGACAAGCATGTAATGAAACAGCGTTATGCATTTTCCAAAATACTGTTTCATAAAAAAATATCTATTTCTAGACTGTTATTTTTTTTTTTTTTTTTATTTCAGTGTGTTGGAAAGTGTTCAATAATGGATAATAAAGAGTGCAATAATAGAATTTTGAATTTGTGTAACTGTGCAACAATTGGATTTTTGAATAGATGTAAAAATTAGATGCATTTTTTGGCATTATTCTTCACCCTATTGTTTCAATGAGTATCTAGGACATTTAACATAGCCTTGGCCTTTTTTCTTACCAAAATCTTGAGCAGAAGTTAACTAAAATGCTAATGTTTTTTCTCTTCCATTATCGCTTTTCATTGCAGAGAACAGTATCGGAAGTTTTAATTTACTACCACATCAACCCAGAGTGTGTAATGCACGCATTTCGCAGTTTACTTCCAATGATAGTGATAATGACGAGGTATCAACAACTCGAATCGCGGAATATATTGCTGAAAGGTTTTTAGGAGTACTAGCAAATTTAGAAGCAACACTTGTTAATCCAGACGGAGAGAAGTTTCTCAAGCGATTAGCGCTGCTTAGTCTGGGTGACATTATTCGGTTGCTTGGTGGGGAACACATAACACCATTTCGGTTCAAAGTCATTGCTGTGCTCCGAACAGCATTAGCTCTTCCAGAAGGATCGGCTTTAGCAAAACATTGCGTTAATACGTGGCGTATTTTTGTATGCACGGTAGATGTGCGACAATTAGGTTCACTTTTAAGTACAATATTCGTTACGTTGGAGCCATTAATTGATACATACAACGAAGATATTGGATACATATTTCGATACCTGGTCATAGAGAACAATAGTCTACTTGGGAATAGTCTCTGTGATCTGTTTTTTATAGAAGATACTAATGTAGCAGAAAATATTAAAAAAATAGTGGCATCGCGTATTCCAAAACACCACGATGAAATAGGAAGCGACCAATTTGTTACCCGCCTTGAAGAACTTATTCGACATAGCAATCATGAAAATTTAAAAGTACGAGCATACGCATTCTCCTACTTATGTAGACTTTGTGAACATGGCCGGGCAGAGCTAAATGAAGCTATTTTGGGGCAACACCAAAGCATAAGCCTTACCATAATAGCTACAATGGTAGAAACGCTGACACGTGGACTTAGTGAACAAGATGTAATACTTCAACAACGAGCAGCAGAGTGTCTTGGAGAGCTAGGAGCTTTGGCACCCAGTCATTTGCCACCTAATTATGCTCCGACCGGTGTAGGTTTCGCATTGAGCATTCATTCCGACTGTTTTGCCATTATCGCCTTGCGAGAACTATGCCGAGCATACCAAAGGCAAAAAGATTCAAAGTTTGTCGATAGTTTTTCACTTGCCATACAGGAAATATTAAACGAACGAGGTGTCTCTCCAAAAGCAGATAAAAAACGAGAAATATGGGAAACCATCCCAGAACGCTTGCGACCAATAATGGAACCGTTACTAACATCATGTTATACTACAGTTTCAAGAGCATCGCAGACAGCAGTTGCACATCCGGTATTTAACAATGTTGGATCAAGTCACGAATGGTGTTACCAATGGGCGTGCCAAATGATTGAATATATAACTGTTAATTCAACTCGTAACCTTCTACGAGCTTTTAAGCCAAGCTTGCGATGTGATAGAGGAACTCTTATGTTGATGTTACCTTACATACTATTACATTCATTACTACTTTGCGAAGGGAATGATAAAATACAATTTATTGTAGAAGAACTTCATGCCGTTTTCAACGGAGCCATTGCATATTGCGAAAGTTTTACCACGATTCCTGCTGCGAACCGAGCAAATGACAAAGTAGATATAGAATATACATCTGCAAATAGATTGATTGTATGCATGACTCAGGAGCGGCATGATACATGTGGCAAAGAGCTGGCTTTGCAATGCGCTAAATATGCGTTTGGGTTATTTGATTTCCTCGAACGATGGAAAAGACAGTACCTCAAGGATGTTACATCAAAAGATAAAGATCTTCATAATTATCAGCATAATTTTGCTGTGGTTAGTACATTCCTAAACAACTTTGATAGCAATCTATTGGCGCAAGTAAATTTTAAATGTCATGAATATGCTAGAGCATTACAATACGTAGAACACAGTTTGAATGGCGAAGATAAAAGTATAAAACTACAAAAAAAGTTATCATTCTTGTGTGAACTTTATTCATACCTCGGAGATACAGACTCGGTGGAAGGTGTTATGGCTTTGAAAGCAACAGAATCAACCTTACACGAGTTAATTCTATATCATAATGCTACAGGTCGATTGCAAGAAGCTGTGGCGTGTTACGAGAGGTTATTACAACTTACTAATATCCAAGAACAATATCCAAGTCTTAATTTTTTAAACAGTATGATCGAGTGTTATCTACGGCTTGATCAACCGGAAACAGCATTACTACTTGCAGAAAGTTTACTGGTTCGATTTCATGATACGGCCCTACATAAACCTCTACTGGATATACAGGCAGAACCGCTGTACCGACTAGGAAGATTCGAAGAACTCGAAGAATTGCTACTTCAAAGGCGAGCTGATCAATTGAGTGGAGCCATCGATGGTGAATCACGTCACTGGGGAGTTATTTGTGGTTCACTTATTATTGAGTTTCGACAACCGGATTATGCACGATTTTGTTCAGAAATACAACGAGCCCGAAGGTATGTGTTTCAGGGTAGCTGTAGTGAACGTTCTAGTTCTCGTTCGTTAGATGAACAGCTGGGTACATACGAAAACCGTTATGATCAGGTGTTAAAATTACACATCATCCAAGAGTTTGCTAAATGTGGACATATAATGCACACTCTGCGCACTCTACAAAAAGGTCAACGTAACGACGAACTTATTACAGCATCCACTGTAATTGTTGACCTTCAGAAGCTTGTTGCAAATATGAAAGCTAGGCTAGAAGTATTACAACCGAATGCTGCCACAATAGAACCAATCCTTAGCTTGAGGCGCATACTTCTGAAGGAAATGAGGCGCACGATAGACGAAATAAATTGGGAAAAAATCGACGACGACCAAAATGTTAATCGTCTGCGTCATTTGGTTGATCAAACGATCGGACAACTTTGGATGAAAAGTACAGAGTTAGCATCGCGAGCAAATATGTACCAGCAGGCATTATTGTATATTTTACATGCAGAAAGCTATCGTCCTCCTGATCTTTTCATAAAAAATGCCAATTGCTTTGGGATCGACGAGATATAACAGGGGCATTAAAGGTTCTTGAAAGAGGAGTGAATGAAATATTGGGCGATGTCCCTGTTTCTTCGGTTGGTAATAATCATATAAAAACAACACCCAAAGAGATTCGTTTCATACAAGCAGAAGGTAAGCGTCTTATTGCTACATACAATGCTGAGGCGTCTAATATATCAGCAACACTCAATCGACGTTATTTCAAAGAGGCAGTAGATATGAACCCGGAAAGTGAAGTAGCATTAGTACAACTTGCACAATACGTCGACAAATTGTATAGCTCGTGTCCAGCAGTCGAGCAAAATTCAGCAAATTGCTGGGAAATGCTATTTGAAGTAATGAAGTGTTATGGCAAATCAATGATGTATGGATCAAACTATATTTATCAATCGATGCCACGCGTATTAAGTATCTGGCTTGACTCTACTGCAAAGACGATACCAAAATCAAGTGAAGGCATTAGTACTTCCTTGAATATGGCGCGAAAAATCGCACAGTCAATGAATAAATTGGCAAGCAAGTTCAAAGATACATTATCGCCGTATTTTTTCTTTACTGCTTTTTCCCAATTAATAAGTAGAGTTGCTCATCCTTCCCAAGAAACGTTCATAATATTGAAAGCCATAATTGTCAAATTGCTCCTCTATTATCCTCAGCAAACTCTATGGATGATTCTGAGCGTATATAAATCATCTTATACCATCCGGGTACGGCGATGTGTAGAAATATTTAACGATCGTCAGTTGCTGCAAGTAGAGAACATGCAAAAGTTGATAAAAGACTTTAATGGATTGGCTGAACGTCTTATCGAGCTTACCAACAAAGAAATTCCGGGAAATCCAGGAGGCATCAGACATTCAAAACAGGCAAATGTTACAGTTTCTATCTTAGTGAAAGCTTTACCAAAACTGCTGGCTGATAAAAACTTTTCAAATATTTTGATTCCCATTGAAAGATGCATACAACTAGTGCTGAATAAAAATACAGGGATGAATTTTCAACCATACCCTACAAATGCTATATATATTGCTGGAATTTCCGAAGAAGTGACAGTGTTGCATTCTTTGCAAAAACCTAGGAAAATTTCACTCCGAGGCCATAACGGCAAGCTTTATACAATGATGATGAAACCTAAAGATGATCTGCGAAAAGATTTCCGTTTGATGGAGTTTAATGCAGTTGTTAAGCAATATTTATCACAAGATCCAGATGCAAAATTCCGAAGGTTACACATACGCACATATGCTGTTCTACCTTTAAATGAAGAGTGTGGTATTATTGAGTGGATATCAAATCTGAACACATTTCGCGGTATCGTATGCACGTATTACAAACAGCGTGGACTGGGAATGACGGCGAAAGAATTGAGAAACTTTAATTATGAGCGCACAGAACCGCTTGCAAAGAAACGGCACGCCTTTGAAACTATTCTTGTTCCGCGGCATCCACCGTTATTTAGTGAATGGTTTCGAGATTGTTTTCCAAATCCCCATAATTGGTTTCAAGCTCGTTCGTCGTACATAAAAACTACTGCAGTTATTTCGATGGTTGGTTACATATTAGGGCTTGGAGATCGCCATGGCGAAAATATTCTGTTTGATTCTACTAACGGAGATACTGTGCACGTAGATTTTAATTGCTTGTTTAATCGAGGAGAAACATTCACAGTTCCAGAGTTAGTGCCATTTCGCTTGACTCATAATATGGTAGATGCAATGGGACCTCTCGGAGTGGAAGGGCTTTATCGGCGATGCTGTGAAATTGTTTTACGAATTCTTCAAACCCATGCATCAACATTCATGTCTGTATTGAAGCCTTTTGTTTACGATCCCATGGTGTCGTGGAGCAAGATGACGTTTGCTCAAGGGGAATCAAGCGAAAGGGATAGCTATTTAGAACGAACCGATCCCCAAGCCATGCACAATGTGTTAAACATTGAAGAAAGACTAAAAGGCTATGTAAAAGTTAATGGTAAATTGTCACATAATCCACTATCCATTGAAGGGCAAGTAAACCACTTGATTAAGGAGGCAACAGACATAGACAATCTAGCACAAATGTACATTGGTTGGTCTGGATACACATAACAAACAACAGCTAGAAATCATTTCAATTAAACCGAATACATATGTCTTTTCTGTACTAATAACGATGCGTGTTCTACTTTAATTAATCCAACAAAATGAAATTTCAATCGGTCAGTGAAGTAGAGTTTTCCCCGGTACCAACCCTGGTACGAAAATCCATACGATGTCGGTCTCATCGGGCTCTATCTGGGCGCCGATTAACCTTCGTTTCTCTGACCAAAAATACACCCTCATCTTTATGACCACCTACCCGGTAGGTAATACATTTTAGAAGGGAATTCGTATTTTTATTGGTAAAAAAAATGTCGTATTTAACTTATTCTATGCAGCTATAATAACAATACTTCTTTTTATGTTATAAATTTATGAAGTATGGCTTTTAGTTACATAAATTGATTGCATAGCAATTAGATGAACTGACACTAATACACCGCCATGTCTTCCCGACTGTCGGGGCAATCATTTCAATCTATGTGGCTTTAGAAGAATATTAAAGCACATTTAAAAAATTAAAAAAATCTGAATTTTTTACCACTTTTTTAAAACATGTTTCTCTAGGTATTCTAATTTTTTTGGATCGATTCGATAATCCAATAAAAAATTATCATAAAAAAGAATAAGCTAAACATACCCGGGTAGGTGGTTATAGAAATGAAGGTTAAAAGAATCTCTTAGAAGCTCCGATCGGGCTGAATGCAAGAAACGTCGCGGCTGCGCGATAAATGTTGCATGCATGTGTACTACATTTTATGAACCTCCCTCGCTTTCTTTCGGATTGCAATGAGTCCAGACACAGTTAGAAATGCGTTTAACATATTTTCTTTTATTTCTCACATTTATTTTCATAAGCACATTCTCTTGTACATACACACCCTCCCCTCTCCCCTTGGTATTTGTCAAAGTGGTTTTTTCTCTTTGAAAAACCAAAAAAACACGCACACATGGTGATCCCGCTTGAAAGTGCGAAACGGCAAAGAAAAAAAACATACGCAAACCCAAGGTTATTAGACTCTATACAGGTTATGACAAAAGCCTGTTTTGGCCGATTTCTAATAAAAAAATGAATGAAAAAATTTTGACAGACAAATTGGAATGGTTTGTTTACAATTGGACTGGTTTGTTTACAATTCGACTGATTGCAACTGGATTGCAATCGTGCAATAGTACGATGTTTTAGGTTGAATTGTTCAATTATTGTAAATCTAATTTTAATTATGTACTTTCTACTGGACTTATGTAGAAAGTGGAGAAGGGATTCCGCTATGAATATTCGTGTGTTATCGTATTAAGACCCAACATGTACGAGTTGAAAAATCGTTACGTCGGAAAACGATCTCAGGACATTAACTTAAGTTTGCTGCAAAATCATGTGTGTATAAGCAATAAGGGAGAGCCGATAAAGAAGCGGATGAAGTAGCCAGATAGTGAGCATATGCTGGACGGAAAATGTATGCAGCGGCTGGACATAAAAAAAAATCATATCGAACGACACGTTTCTAACCGTAGATTAACATCAAACCAGTCTCTAACAGCACGTGGTAATTTGATTCATGTTTTAGTGAAATGAAAAAGAATAATTTTATTTATTTTTTATTTCTCGTAGAATTTCATCACACGAGATTCTTTCCGTCCAAGAACAGTCCTGTGATCTAGTGATGGGCGTTTCGGAGCGCACCAACGGCTCCGGACTAACGGGTCCGGAGCCAGCTACGCTCCGACGGCTCCGTAGCCGGCTCCGCTCCAAGGGCTCCGCAACCGGTTCCGGACTAACAGCTCTGCACTCACGGCTCCATTCCAACAACTGCGGAGCCGGCTGCGAGTCCACTGTTCCAGAGCCGTCGACGAATCAACGGCTCCGAACTAACGGTTCAATAGAGACAGCATTGCATGCTAGCCTAATCAAAAAACGAATATATCTTCTCGTGGAAGCTAACACACGATGTGATTGCAGTATTGACATTTATGACGTCATAATATTTTTCATGTTTGATAGAGGCAGATAAACCCTATCCACATTATTTCACTTTTCATACAAATTATATGATAAAGAGAAGGAGAAAGAGATGAATATGAGGGTCACCGAGAAGAGCACTTGTGAAGGAAGAGTAGTGGCTGAGCCGGGGAGTAAATGTTGAACGGTCCTGTTGTAACAATTATAATTAGGAAATAAACTAAAAGTATATTTTGTGCTTATGCATAGTTGTTATTTAAGTTATTGTCCGCGGTTCCATGTCGGTTCGTTGCAGTCGTCATGTTCGAGACGATCGTCTATGCTGCCACTGTTGCCGTTCCAGTTCAAAGAAAACAAATATTCATTCCGTTTTGGCTGCAGCCTTATTCCTGTGGGGGACGATAATGCATGTCACCTTGGGTGTAGCTTAAGCAGTGTTTTAGTAAGGACATACCACACAAGCTTCTACCTTATCATCATCTCAGCACCGCAATTTCGAAGGAGGGATACGCATCATCACCGCTGCCGCAAGTTCGTCTGCGCCGTCGCGGTCCTAGTTCGGGTCAAGTGCAATAGCGGAACGAAAGTGATGCCGGTAGCATTTTTTGCACCACATCATCACTGGTTCCCTGACCAACATCGTCAAAAGGGTGTCATCACATCGATACTCTTTCACTGAATTGTTCCGTGTCCGTTCCAATCCGAATAAAGGACGAGCTGTTATGCGCGAAGCGACATGGGATCTGGCCACTTCTCATACGAGGGCAGCATCTGGGACAGCACAATAACCCAGTTTGGACACTGTTGCTGCTGGACGGCATGAACTCTCGTCCACTGAAGCTAGGACAGCAATACCAAACCTGTAGAACAATTGAAACTGATGAAACAATCCGACGATATTCAGGGCATGTAAGCAAAATTGACTTAGCATTAACCAATCCAACATAGAAGTCATATTATAAATGATATAACTAGTTAGCATGAAGAATAATTGTAGCAGTAATTTCGTCTTCTGTAAACTTATTTATGTTGCTCGTGCCAAGCAACAGCTGGTCGGCATCTATTTGACAGAAAAGTTGTAACAAGGTATCCATAATGGTGACCCTCTCAAACGCTCTGTCGTAACCTGTATAGAGTCTAATAACCTTGTTCTTCCCAAGCGAAATTTTCGGGGATAATGAACACAAACTCATGCCATCTCTTTCTATTCATCAGCCCTACTCTCTCACACGCATCGATGAACTTTACACATCTCTTTGTTCATTGTACTATATTTGAAGGGTTTAAAAGTGATAGATAACAATTCATGTTCATGAACTAGTTATGGTCAAATGTTAATGGTGTAATGTTAGTACCATGGTCGACCTGAGTTCAATTCCATTTTTATTGTTTTTTTTTATGATTTAAAGTTTTATTTAATTTTTAAAACATCCAGCTCCAATAACTTCAAACTCATTTACTCATTGCTAGAAATGCGTGTTTAATAGTTAATCTGTTATTTTTATTGTTTTTTTTATTTCTTTTAATTCTTTTAGTATCAGTACCCCTTCATACAAACAAACCAGTAAATAGCACGATAATGAATAATAATATGGTGGCGCAACTGGCAAAGTGATTCGAAGTAGAACTAGCGATGTGGTTGGTAGCATCAAGGATGAAGCATGATCATGAGTGGAGGGAGTGAATCCGAATGTTCATTTCTATTTTTAGCTCTTTTTTGCATGGGTTCATCTTTCACGTGTGTTCACTATCCCCGAAAATGATCTGTATTTCGTTGGTCTTTTCGGGATAATTCGTTAACGAATTATCCCGAAAAGACCAGCGAAAACCAGCGTGGTCGGGAGCTTGGGTTGTGTGTGCTTTACCGTTGCTCACTGCTTCAAGAACATTGCTGCTCACACACACGTCAGTCTGTGGCAAACAATTGGAGGGGGAGGATGTGTTGGTTTGCTCCAGAAATCGTGTGTGATTTAGCGCGTTCTTTCGATTTGTTGAATATTAACGGGGAAAGAGATGTGATCGACATAGGTTGCGAGATAAGACTAACTTAATTTTATTCTCTACAAATTCAACTGGAAGATTTCGTGGTAGTAGTGTAATGATCCTTACATAGCGTAGGTAGTATAAGTTTGTAGTGTTAGTGTTAATAGAGAACGCGTATTAGTTTCGCAATAGACACGGGAGCGTAAAGGTGTGTACGGAACCTTACAAAGGTTAAAAACTTTCGGCACTTTACAGTGCGTTGCAGTAATACGCAAGGTTGCCACAGTACTCCCCTCCTAGACAAGTTAACGGTAACGAGAAGGGTTATAACTTGTCGACCCGAGCGCGTGACTTTAGCCGAAGGAGTAATAGTAGGAGTTGTGGCAGCGTGTTTCGTAATAATTGGCGTTTGCTGTTCTTCCAGCGCGTAAGCGGGTTTAAGACGATCTATCGAAACGTTAGTTGTGCGCCCACGGATGTTCAGTTTAAAAAACTTGTCGGTTCGGTTCATCACCTCGAACGGTCCTTCGTACGGAAGTGATAACGATGGTCGAATTGA
>NW_024427918.1:10000-22500 GCF_017562075.2 Anopheles merus
ACTGTAAACCGTACGGTGTCCTTCTAACAGGCGGATACCTTTGTACGGCTACAGAGTTGAATTACCCGGCTGCGTTTTGACCACTATAGTCCAATCGGTACTCTGCACTCTCATGTATACTAATGTTTCACTTGGATACACCCCACTGTTTTGTCCTACGGGCGTGTAAGCTCTCCACGACGGGATGCATTGATTGGTTCAGCGATCTTTCTGCACTTCGTGGATCTACTCCTTCGATGTGTCGGGAAACATTGCTAGCGGTCACTCTGCACTAGTGGAAGAACTCCACCGTGATACGGGAGACATTGCTAACGGTTACTCTGCACCTCGTCGAGTTACCACCGTGTGTCGGAAGACTTTGCTCCTGAGTCTCTCTGCACTGCGTAAGCTACCGCCGTGTGTCGGGAAGCATTGCTAGCGGTCACTCTGCACTAGTGGAATGATACCACCGTGATACGGGAGACATTGCTAACGGCTACTCTGCACTTCGCGGACCTGCTTACTCTGTGACGGGAGACTTGCTAGCGGCTTCTCTGCACTACTGGGCTACCACCTTGTGACGGGAGACATTGCTAGCGGTCACTCTGCACTAGTGGTAGAACACCACCGTGATACGGGAGACATTGCTAACGGTCACTCTGCACAGGTGCCAATACCACCTTGTGACGGGAAACATTGCTAGAAACCGATCGGCATCTCTGCGCGATTACTTGAACACACCCCCAACTTAGTCAACTGTTAAACTTTTTCGTAATCACGGCGGGACACATTGCTCGAGCTCTAACGGACCTCTGCACGCATGAAACATGGTGGCGGGAATCATTGCTAGAACCGAACGGCGCCTCTGCGCGATGTACAAGCTCAACAGGAACCTCGTATCGGCTGCCGAGCCGGAGCTCGAACAACTTGGACTATCACCTCTAATTATATCAACTCACACCTCCCCCGAGGGTTCCGCAGAATTGCTTCTGGGTCCCCTTATCGTTAATTGCGATTCGTGTTTGCATTACACTACATTGAGCTATTCCAACTTGTTTATCCGCATGGCGAACATTTGCTGCATAGAACATTTAAGTTCCACTTTGCTCTCCCCTACGTGGGTCTGAGCTTCGCTCTCAGGGAAAGTTATGCCACATTTGGTAAGAGAAACCCGGTTTCATCACGCTATTTTACCTGCACCATGACCCCAGACACATTTGTTCAATGGATTAGATCCAAGGAACGCCGACAAACCATGCACCACTACCCTTAATAGCTCATCGAGCTTAGCGTGAATCCTTCGAGTTTCCCTAAAAAGTTCGATTGGTCTTGCAGTGTTTAAAGACAACGAAGCTTAGTTTCAAGCATGCATTTAATATACGCTTACGAAAACCTCTTAAACTGTTACGACTTTTATGCTTGAAACCATCACGACGAAGTCTTAGGGTCCGTAGACCCGTGATGTACCGCTCCAGGGAGCTTTTTGAAAGGTTGGGTAGGTCCTTTCAGGGTCCGTAGACCCTCTACGCTGCCAGTTCTCAGCGTAAGAGTACAGCAAACTAGCCAGCTACTGTCTCTTCATGGGTCCGAAGACCCAAAAATATATTTGCTACTGACCACCTTAAGCGATGCTGGGGTGTCTGTAATTTTCGAGATTTTGTCCCCGGGACACCTAGTCCGGGGCATAAGCCGTGTACTACAAGGCCTAATTTTACTCTAATATACGCATATCAACTCGAAATCATAGGTTAAGATCATCGGCAGACACCACCAGACACCACTTTTGCTTCATAAGTTCGGACTATGGTCATACGACGAACTAAATCGGGGAGGGGACGTATGACCCAAATGGGGGCCGAAATGACCCACCGACACCTCAAACCATGCTCCTACGACAAAATAGAGGTAAAAACTACGATTTGGTGAAATTTTCATTTTTGACCTCGGAGCAAGGTACCCTCCCTATAGTAGGCAATGAACAAATGATCATGTTCCCAGGAGGGCAAAAGTTGGGAACTCGAGAGGAAAGCGCTAATGGCGCGCCTTACCTAGGGGCCCGTAGAGTAAAAAGGGTACCCCCAAAAAAGTTGTTGTTTGACGTTCTGGTTTCACTTTTCATCATCTAAAATGCGTTTTCTACACGTTTTCAGTGATTTTGGCGAAAAAAAATTTTTTGACTACTCGAGCTCTCCGGCCCGTTCGGTGACCATTTTTTGACAAAAGCTAGGGAGCTGCCCCTAGGTTTGGGGTGTCACAAAATTTTGAAAAGTGGTCAAAAAACCACTATCCAGAATCGGATGTAGAATCATTAGACGAACTTAAAATTGTTCTACGACCCATGTCTGCGACGTTTAGTTTTCGAGTTATGGCCCGCCGTAGGTCTGACGGAGAACTTTTGCTAAGCGCACTTTGATGTTTGTATGAAAAAGTACCCTACCTAGGGACGCGTAGAGCAAATTGGTACCCCCGGGCATGTTGTCGGTTGACTTTCTGGTTGCACTTTTCATCATCTAGGGTGTGTTTCTGACACGTTTTGAGGGTTTTTAGCGAAAAAAATTTTTTTGACTACTCGAGCTCTCCGGCCCGTTCGGTGCACTTTTTTGCAAAAAGCTAGGGAGCTGTCCCTAGGTTCGGGGTGTCACAAAATGATGAAAAGTGGTCAAAAAACCACTATCCAGAATCGGATAGAGAATGATTAGACGAGCTTAAAATTGTTCTACGACCCATGTCTGCGACGTTTAGTATTCGAGTTATGGCCCGCCGTAGGTCTGACCGAGCAATTTTTGTTCCGCGCACTTTGTGCACCGTGCACATTGATGTTTGTATGAAAAAGTACCCTACCTAGGGACGCGTAGAGCAAATTGGTACCCCCGGGCATGTTGTCGGTTGACTTTCTGGTTGCACTTTTCATCATCTAGGGTGTGTTTCTGACACGTTTTGAGGGTTTTTAGCGAAAAAAATTTTTTTGACTACTCGAGCTCTCCGGCCCGTTCGGTGCACTTTTTTGCAAAAAGCTAGGGAGCTGTCCCTAGGTTCGGGGTGTCACAAAATGATGAAAAGTGGTCAAAAAACCACTATCCAGAATCGGATAGAGAATGATTAGACGAGCTTAAAATTGTTCTACGACCCATGTCTGCGACGTTTAGTATTCGAGTTATGGCCCGCCGTAGGTCTGACCGAGCAATTTTTGTTCCGCGCACTTTGTGCACCGTGCACATTGATGTTTGTATGAAAAAGTACCCTACCTAGGGACGCGTAGAGCAAATTGGTACCCCCGGGCATGTTGTCGGTTGACTTTCTGGTTGCACTTTTCATCATCTAGGGTGTGTTTCTGACACGTTTTGAGGGTTTTTAGCGAAAAAAATTTTTTTGACTACTCGAGCTCTCCGGCCCGTTCGGTGCACTTTTTTGCAAAAAGCTAGGGAGCTGTCCCTAGGTTCGGGGTGTCACAAAATGATGAAAAGTGGTCAAAAAACCACTATCCAGAATCGGATAGAGAATGATTAGACGAGCTTAAAATTGTTCTACGACCCATGTCTGCGACGTTTAGTATTCGAGTTATGGCCCGCCGTAGGTCTGACCGAGCAATTTTTGTTCCGCGCACTTTGTGCACCGTGCACATTGATGTTTGTATGAAAAAGTACCCTACCTAGGGACGCGTAGAGCAAATTGGTACCCCCGGGCATGTTGTCGGTTGACTTTCTGGTTGCACTTTTCATCATCTAGGGTGTGTTTCTGACACGTTTTGAGGGTTTTTAGCGAAAAAAATTTTTTTGACTACTCGAGCTCTCCGGCCCGTTCGGTGCACTTTTTTGCAAAAAGCTAGGGAGCTGTCCCTAGGTTCGGGGTGTCACAAAATGATGAAAAGTGGTCAAAAAACCACTATCCAGAATCGGATAGAGAATGATTAGACGAGCTTAAAATTGTTCTACGACCCATGTCTGCGACGTTTAGTATTCGAGTTATGGCCCGCCGTAGGTCTGACCGAGCAATTTTTGTTCCGCGCACTTTGTGCACCGTGCACATTGATGTTTGTATGAAAAAGTACCCTACCTAGGGACGCGTAGAGCAAATTGGTACCCCCGGGCATGTTGTCGGTTGACTTTCTGGTTGCACTTTTCATCATCTAGGGTGTGTTTCTGACACGTTTTGAGGGTTTTTAGCGAAAAAAATTTTTTTGACTACTCGAGCTCTCCGGCCCGTTCGGTGCACTTTTTTGCAAAAAGCTAGGGAGCTGTCCCTAGGTTCGGGGTGTCACAAAATGATGAAAAGTGGTCAAAAAACCACTATCCAGAATCGGATAGAGAATGATTAGACGAGCTTAAAATTGTTCTACGACCCATGTCTGCGACGTTTAGTATTCGAGTTATGGCCCGCCGTAGGTCTGACCGAGCAATTTTTGTTCCGCGCACTTTGTGCACCGTGCACATTGATGTTTGTATGAAAAAGTACCCTACCTAGGGACGCGTAGAGCAAATTGGTACCCCCGGGCATGTTGTCGGTTGACTTTCTGGTTGCACTTTTCATCATCTAGGGTGTGTTTCTGACACGTTTTGAGGGTTTTTAGCGAAAAAAATTTTTTTGACTACTCGAGCTCTCCGGCCCGTTCGGTGCACTTTTTTGCAAAAAGCTAGGGAGCTGTCCCTAGGTTCGGGGTGTCACAAAATGATGAAAAGTGGTCAAAAAACCACTATCCAGAATCGGATAGAGAATGATTAGACGAGCTTAAAATTGTTCTACGACCCATGTCTGCGACGTTTAGTATTCGAGTTATGGCCCGCCGTAGGTCTGACCGAGCAATTTTTGTTCCGCGCACTTTGTGCACCGTGCACATTGATGTTTGTATGAAAAAGTACCCTACCTAGGGACGCGTAGAGCAAATTGGTACCCCCGGGCATGTTGTCGGTTGACTTTCTGGTTGCACTTTTCATCATCTAGGGTGTGTTTCTGACACGTTTTGAGGGTTTTTAGCGAAAAAAATTTTTTTGACTACTCGAGCTCTCCGGCCCGTTCGGTGCACTTTTTTGCAAAAAGCTAGGGAGCTGTCCCTAGGTTCGGGGTGTCACAAAATGATGAAAAGTGGTCAAAAAACCACTATCCAGAATCGGATAGAGAATGATTAGACGAGCTTAAAATTGTTCTACGACCCATGTCTGCGACGTTTAGTATTCGAGTTATGGCCCGCCGTAGGTCTGACCGAGCAATTTTTGTTCCGCGCACTTTGTGCACCGTGCACATTGATGTTTGTATGAAAAAGTACCCTACCTAGGGACGCGTAGAGCAAATTGGTACCCCCGGGCATGTTGTCGGTTGACTTTCTGGTTGCACTTTTCATCATCTAGGGTGTGTTTCTGACACGTTTTGAGGGTTTTTAGCGAAAAAAATTTTTTTGACTACTCGAGCTCTCCGGCCCGTTCGGTGCACTTTTTTGCAAAAAGCTAGGGAGCTGTCCCTAGGTTCGGGGTGTCACAAAATGATGAAAAGTGGTCAAAAAACCACTATCCAGAATCGGATAGAGAATGATTAGACGAGCTTAAAATTGTTCTACGACCCATGTCTGCGACGTTTAGTATTCGAGTTATGGCCCGCCGTAGGTCTGACCGAGCAATTTTTGTTCCGCGCACTTTGTGCACCGTGCACATTGATGTTTGTATGAAAAAGTACCCTACCTAGGGACGCGTAGAGCAAATTGGTACCCCCGGGCATGTTGTCGGTTGACTTTCTGGTTGCACTTTTCATCATCTAGGGTGTGTTTCTGACACGTTTTGAGGGTTTTTAGCGAAAAAAATTTTTTTGACTACTCGAGCTCTCCGGCCCGTTCGGTGCACTTTTTTGCAAAAAGCTAGGGAGCTGTCCCTAGGTTCGGGGTGTCACAAAATGATGAAAAGTGGTCAAAAAACCACTATCCAGAATCGGATAGAGAATGATTAGACGAGCTTAAAATTGTTCTACGACCCATGTCTGCGACGTTTAGTATTCGAGTTATGGCCCGCCGTAGGTCTGACCGAGCAATTTTTGTTCCGCGCACTTTGTGCACCGTGCACATTGATGTTTGTATGAAAAAGTACCCTACCTAGGGACGCGTAGAGCAAATTGGTACCCCCGGGCATGTTGTCGGTTGACTTTCTGGTTGCACTTTTCATCATCTAGGGTGTGTTTCTGACACGTTTTGAGGGTTTTTAGCGAAAAAAATTTTTTTGACTACTCGAGCTCTCCGGCCCGTTCGGTGCACTTTTTTGCAAAAAGCTAGGGAGCTGTCCCTAGGTTCGGGGTGTCACAAAATGATGAAAAGTGGTCAAAAAACCACTATCCAGAATCGGATAGAGAATGATTAGACGAGCTTAAAATTGTTCTACGACCCATGTCTGCGACGTTTAGTATTCGAGTTATGGCCCGCCGTAGGTCTGACCGAGCAATTTTTGTTCCGCGCACTTTGTGCACCGTGCACATTGATGTTTGTATGAAAAAGTACCCTACCTAGGGACGCGTAGAGCAAATTGGTACCCCCGGGCATGTTGTCGGTTGACTTTCTGGTTGCACTTTTCATCATCTAGGGTGTGTTTCTGACACGTTTTGAGGGTTTTTAGCGAAAAAAATTTTTTTGACTACTCGAGCTCTCCGGCCCGTTCGGTGCACTTTTTTGCAAAAAGCTAGGGAGCTGTCCCTAGGTTCGGGGTGTCACAAAATGATGAAAAGTGGTCAAAAAACCACTATCCAGAATCGGATAGAGAATGATTAGACGAGCTTAAAATTGTTCTACGACCCATGTCTGCGACGTTTAGTATTCGAGTTATGGCCCGCCGTAGGTCTGACCGAGCAATTTTGTACTGAAATGTATGGCGGACATATTATTACTCAAACAACATTGCCTTGTATCGTGTCCTACTTGGTCGGCACGGTAAGTATCGACTATAACAAGATTAAATGGATTGATTGATAACATTTTAAGCACATTTCCTAAGCCGTGCTCCAAAATTGTGTACCGATCAGGGAAAGTACACTACGTACGCGTTCATGGATGTCCATGTTGGTACAAGTTGCCGGTCAGGATAGCCGTGCACCAAAATTGTGTACCGATCAGGGAAAGTACAACACGGAGGGCGCAGCCCGAGCGTACGCGTTCATGGATGTCCATGTTGGTACACATGCACCAAAATTGTGTACCGATCAGGGAAAGTACAACACGGAGGGCGCAGCCCGAGCGTACGCGTTCATGGATGTCCATGTTGGTACACATGCACCAAAATTGTGTACCGATCAGGGAAAGTACAACACGGAGGGCGCAGCCCGAGCGTACGCGTTCATGGATGTCCATGTTGGTACAATCTACATGTACGTACCTAGTTTTTGTGTCAAAAGTTGCAATAAAGTGCTTGTATGCTTAAAATGCTTATCTCAACCGGTCACCTTTTGGCCTGCCCTTTTATAGACAGAAACCTGGAAAGATACGCCCGAGGGCGGTAGCCCGAGGGCGAAACTCGCGATTTTTGTGTTTTTCCATTCGCCCGGGACGACGAAATGAGCTCTGTGCACATCGTGCCGAAAACTGTCTTCTCCACCTTTGTTTTTGTCCGTCTGATCATAAAATCACCCTTATTTATGTACCACTTAGAGTGCGCAGCCCAAACGTACGCGTTAATGTTAATGTTTGTATACACTTCATGTATGTTCCTAGGATTTGGTAATTGAGTCAAACACACAATTCCCCGACCGTCGCGGACACCATTCTTGGACAGAAGTCCTAGTACGTAGAGTACTTTCCCTAGGTATGTGCCCGTTCGTGACTATCGTTGCGTGCATACGGACACGCTTGGGTATGTTTACCATACAAGGTTTACTAGGGAAACCTGCTTGCTCGACCATTGCCCTCCCGTCGCGGACACCATTCTTGGACAGAAGTCCTAGTACGTAGAGTACTTTCCCTAGGTATGTGCCCGTTCGTGACTATCGTTGCGTGCATACGGACACGCTTGGGTATGTTTACCATACAAGGTTTACTAGGGAAACCTGCTTGCTCGACCATTGCCCTCCCGTCGCGGACACCATTCTTGGACAGAAGTCCTAGTACGTAGAGTACTTTCCCTAGGTATGTGCCCGTTCGTGACTATCGTTGCGTGCATACGGACACGCTTGGGTATGTTTACCATACAAGGTTTACTAGGGAAACCTGCTTGCTCGACCATTGCCCTCCCGTCGCGGACACCATTCTTGGACAGAAGTCCTAGTACGTAGAGTACTTTCCCTAGGTATGTGCCCGTTCGTGACTATCGTTGCGTGCATACGGACACGCTTGGGTATGTTTACCATACAAGGTTTACTAGGGAAACCTGCTTGCTCGACCATTGCCCTCCCGTCGCGGACACCATTCTTGGACAGAAGTCCTAGTACGTAGAGTACTTTCCCTAGGTATGTGCCCGTTCGTGACTATCGTTGCGTGCATACGGACACGCTTGGGTATGTTTACCATACAAGGTTTACTAGGGAAACCTGCTTGCTCGACCATTGCCCTCCCGTCGCGGACACCATTCTTGGACAGAAGTCCTAGTACGTAGAGTACTTTCCCTAGGTATGTGCCCGTTCGTGACTATCGTTGCGTGCATACGGACACGCTTGGGTATGTTTACCATACAAGGTTTACTAGGGAAACCTGCTTGCTCGACCATTGCCCTCCCGTCGCGGACACCATTCTTGGACAGAAGTCCTAGTACGTAGAGTACTTTCCCTAGGTATGTGCCCGTTCGTGACTATCGTTGCGTGCATACGGACACGCTTGGGTATGTTTACCATACAAGGTTTACTAGGGAAACCTGCTTGCTCGACCATTGCCCTCCCGTCGCGGACACCATTCTTGGACAGAAGTCCTAGTACGTAGAGTACTTTCCCTAGGTATGTGCCCGTTCGTGACTATCGTTGCGTGCATACGGACACGCTTGGGTATGTTTACCATACAAGGTTTACTAGGGAAACCTGCTTGCTCGACCATTGCCCTCCCGTCGCGGACACCATTCTTGGACAGAAGTCCTAGTACGTAGAGTACTTTCCCTAGGTATGTGCCCGTTCGTGACTATCGTTGCGTGCATACGGACACGCTTGGGTATGTTTACCATACAAGGTTTACTAGGGAAACCTGCTTGCTCGACCATTGCCCTCCCGTCGCGGACACCATTCTTGGACAGAAGTCCTAGTACGTAGAGTACTTTCCCTAGGTATGTGCCCGTTCGTGACTATCGTTGCGTGCATACGGACACGCTTGGGTATGTTTACCATACAAGGTTTACTAGGGAAACCTGCTTGCTCGACCATTGCCCTCCCGTCGCGGACACCATTCTTGGACAGAAGTCCTAGTACGTAGAGTACTTTCCCTAGGTATGTGCCCGTTCGTGACTATCGTTGCGTGCATACGGACACGCTTGGGTATGTTTACCATACAAGGTTTACTAGGGAAACCTGCTTGCTCGACCATTGCCCTCCCGTCGCGGACACCATTCTTGGACAGAAGTCCTAGTACGTAGAGTACTTTCCCTAGGTATGTGCCCGTTCGTGACTATCGTTGCGTGCATACGGACACGCTTGGGTATGTTTACCATACAAGGTTTACTAGGGAAACCTGCTTGCTCGACCATTGCCCTCCCGTCGCGGACACCATTCTTGGACAGAAGTCCTAGTACGTAGAGTACTTTCCCTAGGTATGTGCCCGTTCGTGACTATCGTTGCGTGCATACGGACACGCTTGGGTATGTTTACCATACAAGGTTTACTAGGGAAACCAGGAAGGAATTCTAGGCACACGTTTTGTTCATCCACAGTAACTTTCGTTCTCTTAAGGTAGCTATTTAACTTGTTTGCCATGATAAGTAACCTGCTTCCCCGACCGTCGCGGACACCATTCTTGGACAGAAGTCCTAGTACGTAGAGTACTTTCCCTAGGTATGTGCCCGTTCGTGACTATCGTTGCGTGCATACGGACACGCTTGGGTATGTTTACCATACAAGGTTTACTAGGGAAACCTGCTTGCTCGACCATTGCCCTCCCGTCGCGGACACCATTCTTGGACAGAAGTCCTAGTACGTAGCGTTCTTTATTGTACTTGATCAGTTTGTATTGCCTTCGCTTTGTTCCATCGACACTTGCTACTGCTCACTAAGGGGTTTTTGTTTGTGATGTGTACGATAAGCCACCGTCTATCCTATCCGGCACTTTATCAACACTTTTCACCCAAGTCAAAGGAACGTAGTGTACTTTCCCTGATCGGTACACAATTTTGGTGCACGGCTATCCTGACCGGCAACTTGTACCAACATGGACATCCATGAACGCGTACGCTCGGGCTGCGCCCTCCGTGTTGTACTTTCCCTGATCGGTACACAATTTTGGTGCACGGCTATCCTGACCGGCAACTTGTACCAACATGGACATCCATGAACGCGTACGCTCGGGCTGCGCCCTCCGTGTTGTACTTTCCCTGATCGGTACACAATTTTGGTGCACGGCTATCCTGACCGGCAACTTGTACCAACATGGACATCCATGAACGCGTACGCTCGGGCTGCGCCCTCCGTGTTGTACTTTCCCTGATCGGTACACAATTTTGGTGCACGGCTATCCTGACCGGCAACTTGTACCAACATGGACATCCATGAACGCGTACGCTCGGGCTGCGCCCTCCGTGTTGTACTTTCCCTGATCGGTACACAATTTTGGTGCACGGCTATCCTGACCGGCACTAAATCGTCACTTTTGTTCATAACCTAGGAACGTCGTGTAGGTTTCATCATTTTTATGTTTGATTCGGTTTAATATGATTGAAAAATACGCTAAGTCCCAGAAATCTGAACTCGAATACTTCCTCCATGTTGCGCCAAAAGCTACTGACCAACGCCTAGCTTGAGACCCATTTATAGTTTAATTTCCATTAATAGTTTTGAAAAATACGCTAAGTCCCAGAAATCTGAACTCGAATACTTCCTCCATGTTGCGCCAAAAGCTACTGACCAACGCCTAGCTTGAGACCCATTTATAGTTTAATTTCCATTAATAGTTTTGAAAAATACGCTAAGTCCCAGAAATCTGAACTCGAATACTTCCTCCATGTTGCGCCAAAAGCTACTGAGCAACGCCTAGCTTGAGACCCATTTATAGTTTAATTTCCATTAATAGTTTTGAAAAATACGCTAAGTCCCAGAAATCTGAACTCGAATACTTTCTCCATGTGGCGCCAAAAGCTACTGACCAACGCCTAGGTACATGGTTGGTACATGGATTGTATGCATGCAGGCGTACTGCCGTGCTGGACCGGAAAATCGCACTAGCTACTAGAACGTAGAGTAATTCCCCTAGATAGGTGCTTTTGCATGCCTCTGATCGACGACCATGCAACTTGCAACGTGCGACACGCGTAGGTAGGCTTCCCCATACAAGTTCCCTAGGGTAGCACCAAATTGCATACTTTCAGGCGTAATTTTCGGAACCGTGTACCGTGCATGGTACAAGTATCAGTAGCTCGTGCAATTTGTTTTGCATCGTGTTGCGGTTGCAGGTGCGTCAAGATAGGAGTGTTTCGAGACTTTTGCCAAGCTTGAGTGCCATTTGCAGGATAATTGATGTTCTAGCCACGTTAAACATGCCACTTAATGCCGAAAAGGAAAAAGCCGTTTTCTAGGGACGTCCTGTCAAAAAGGTTGCCATCAGCGCTTTCCTCTCGAGTTCAGGATTCTTGGACTTAGCGTTTTTTCACGATCCAATCAAAAGACCAGATCGTGAAATAAACAATTAATACAAGTATGTACTAGTACATCCCTTCAACCGAAGGAAGTACACCATACATGACCCGTACGCCAATCATCCAAGCACATGACACGTCGACTAAGTCAACACATCATACAACTTGGACAACCGACGGGCAAGTAGGTCATCTCGTACACGACACATCGACCGACGAGGTCAACACGCCATGCACAAGACATCCTACTACCAAGACCGACCACCTCGACACACGACACGTTAACCAAACATGGTCAACATCATCATGCGCAAGGCAACCGGCCCAAACGGGTCAACATATACAACTTGTAACGAGAGCATGTAAGCTTACTGGTGTGGTCTGCACGTTCCTCGCATCAAGACAATCAAGTCAAGAAGGAGGAACGCCGACAAGCTCATTAGTGTTACGCGTCCATCTCCAACCTATGTCAAGTCACTCGTCTGACAAGGAAGAAGCACGACACATGTCCACTAATGTAAAGGAACAGTCTCCAGACCAAGTCAAGTCGCTCGTCTGACAAGGAAGGAGCCTGCACCAAGCTTCACCAGTATCCATCAAGTCCATTGTCCGTGAAGGCGGTCGAGCACAACACAGACCAGACAAGGTGAACAAAAGCTTACTACGAGTGTACTTATATGACTCACTGGTGTGGTCCGCACGGTCCTCACATCGAGACAATCAAGTCAAGAAGGAGGCACGCCGACAAGCTCATCAGTGTTAAGCAACCTTCTCCACAGCATGTCAAGTCACTCGTCTGAC
>NW_024427918.1:32500-51162 GCF_017562075.2 Anopheles merus
TACGACATCGACTGGTACATTGCACTCACTAACGATCTCTCTGCACTGCATGTCACTCACAACCACCGTGACGGGAGACTTTGCTAGCTTGTACGATACTCTGCGCATGCCCGTACGTTGCACATCGACTGGTACATTGCACGCACTAACGATCTCTCTGCACTGCATGGGACTCTCAACCACCGTGACGGGAGACTTTGCTAGTTCGTACGATACTCTGCGCATGCGCGAACACAACACTTCGACTGGTACATTGCACGCACTAACGATCTCTCTGCACTGCATGGTACTCATTACTTTACCACCGTGACGGGAGACTTTGCTAGTTCGTACGATACTCTGCGCATGTGTATATGTTTAGCAACCCAACCAACTTGAGCACCTAGGGGAAGTTGTGATGCCATCTGAACACCCACCGACTGATGCATTGAACGGCTAAAGTTGACCTTCAATCCGAACTGGCACTCTGCGGCGTGGAGGCAGTTGCGCGACCACTCCTATCCCAAACCAACAAAGCAAGGTGTATCCTACGTGCTCGCTACAAGCACACCACGACGGGACACATTGAACGGTTCAGCGATCTCTCTGCACTAGTGGAATGATACCACCGTGATACGGGAGACTTTGCTACAGCGGCTTCTCTGCACTGCTGGGCTACCACCAATGTGACGGGAGACATTGCTAGCGGTCACTCTGCACTAGTGGAAGAACTCCACCGTGATACGGGAGACATTGCTAACGGTCACTCTGCACAGGTGCCAATACCACCTCGTGACGGGAAACATTGCTGAAAGCGGCTTCTCTGCACTGCTGGGCTACCACCAATGTGACGGGAGACATTGCTAGCGGTCACTCTGCACTAGTGGAAGAACTCCACCGTGATACGGGAGACATTGCTAACGGTCACTCTGCACAGGTGCCAATACCACCTCGTGACGGGAAACATTGCTTTAAACCGAACGGCATCTCTGCGCGTGAACTTGCAACTTGCACCCCAACTTGTTACATCTGGTCGAACGGGTGCGCACGACGGGACACATTGCACGGTTCAGCGATCTCTCTGCACTAGTGGAAGAACTCCACCGTGATACGGGAGACTTTGCTACAGCGGCTTCTCTGCACTGCTGGGCTACCACCTTGTGACGGGAGACATTGCTAGCGGTCACTCTGCACTAGTGGAAGAACTCCACCGTGATACGGGAGACATTGCTAACGGTCACTCTGCACAGGTGCCAATACCACCTCGTGACGGGAAACATTGCTGAAAGCGGCTTCTCTGCACTGCTGGGCTACCACCTTGTGACGGGAGACATTGCTAGCGGTCACTCTGCACTAGTGGAAGAACTCCACCGTGATACGGGAGACATTGCTAACGGTCACTCTGCACAGGTGCCAATACCACCTCGTGACGGGAAACATTGCTTTAAACCGAACGGCATCTCTGCGCGCATACACCCCAACAACACTAGACGAACATTGTCTTTGGCTACTCCGATCGGTATACATGATTATGACGGATACATTGAATGGCTATAGTGGGTTGGGTTGAAATTACCGCGGCTGCATTTTTGTTAAAACTGTAAACCGTACGGTGTCCTTCTAACAGGCGGATACCTTTGTACGGCTACAGAGTTGAATTACCCGGCTGCGTTTTGACCACTATAGTCCAATCGGTACTCTGCACTCTCATGTATACTAATGTTTCACTTGGATACACCCCACTGTTTTGTCCTACGGGCGTGTAAGCTCTCCACGACGGGATGCATTGATTGGTTCAGCGATCTTTCTGCACTTCGTGGATCTACTCCTTCGATGTGTCGGGAAACATTGCTAGCGGTCACTCTGCACTAGTGGAAGAACTCCACCGTGATACGGGAGACATTGCTAACGGTTACTCTGCACCTCGTCGAGTTACCACCGTGTGTCGGAAGACTTTGCTCCTGAGTCTCTCTGCACTGCGTAAGCTACCGCCGTGTGTCGGGAAGCATTGCTAGCGGTCACTCTGCACTAGTGGAATGATACCACCGTGATACGGGAGACATTGCTAACGGCTACTCTGCACTTCGCGGACCTGCTTACTCTGTGACGGGAGACTTGCTAGCGGCTTCTCTGCACTACTGGGCTACCACCTTGTGACGGGAGACATTGCTAGCGGTCACTCTGCACTAGTGGTAGAACACCACCGTGATACGGGAGACATTGCTAACGGTCACTCTGCACAGGTGCCAATACCACCTTGTGACGGGAAACATTGCTAGAAACCGATCGGCATCTCTGCGCGATTACTTGAACACACCCCCAACTTAGTCAACTGTTAAACTTTTTCGTAATCACGGCGGGACACATTGCTCGAGCTCTAACGGACCTCTGCACGCATGAAACATGGTGGCGGGAATCATTGCTAGAACCGAACGGCGCCTCTGCGCGATGTACAAGCTCAACAGGAACCTCGTATCGGCTGCCGAGCCGGAGCTCGAACAACTTGGACTATCACCTCTAATTATATCAACTCACACCTCCCCCGAGGGTTCCGCAGAATTGCTTCTGGGTCCCCTTATCGTTAATTGCGATTCGTGTTTGCATTACACTACATTGAGCTATTCCAACTTGTTTATCCGCATGGCGAACATTTGCTGCATAGAACATTTAAGTTCCACTTTGCTCTCCCCTACGTGGGTCTGAGCTTCGCTCTCAGGGAAAGTTATGCCACATTTGGTAAGGGAAACCCGGTTTCATCACGCTATTTTACCTGCACCATGACCCCAGACACATTTGTTCAATGGATTAGATCCAAGGAACGCCGACAAACCATGCACCACTACCCTTAATAGCTCATCGAGCTTAGCGTGAATCCTTCGAGTTTCCCTAAAAAGTTCGATTGGTCTTGCAGTGTTTAAAGACAACGAAGCTTAGTTTCAAGCATGCATTTAATATACGCTTACGAAAACCTCTTAAACTGTTACGACTTTTATGCTTGAAACCATCACGACGAAGTCTTAGGGTCCGTAGACCCGTGATGTACCGCTCCAGGGAGCTTTTTGAAAGGTTGGGTAGGTCCTTTCAGGGTCCGTAGACCCTCTACGCTGCCAGTTCTCAGCGTAAGAGTACAGCAAACTAGCCAGCTACTGTCTCTTCATGGGTCCGAAGACCCAAAAATATATTTGCTACTGACCACCTTAAGCGATGCTGGGGTGTCTGTAATTTTCGAGATTTTGTCCCCGGGACACCTAGTCCGGGGCATAAGCCGTGTACTACAAGGCCTAATTTTACTCTAATATACGCATATCAACTCGAAATCATAGGTTAAGATCATCGGCAGACACCACCAGACACCACTTTTGCTTCATAAGTTCGGACTATGGTCATACGACGAACTAAATCGGGGAGGGGACGTATGACCCAAATGGGGGCCGAAATGACCCACCGACACCTCAAACCATGCTCCTACGACAAAATAGAGGTAAAAACTACGATTTGGTGAAATTTTCATTTTTGACCTCGGAGCAAGGTACCCTCCCTATAGTAGGCAATGAACAAATGATCATGTTCCCAGGAGGGCAAAAGTTGGGAACTCGAGAGGAAAGCGCTAATGGCGCGCCTTACCTAGGGGCCCGTAGAGTAAAAAGGGTACCCCCAAAAAAGTTGTTGTTTGACGTTCTGGTTTCACTTTTCATCATCTAAAATGCGTTTTCTACACGTTTTCAGTGATTTTGGCGAAAAAAAATTTTTTGACTACTCGAGCTCTCCGGCCCGTTCGGTGACCATTTTTTGACAAAAGCTAGGGAGCTGCCCCTAGGTTTGGGGTGTCACAAAATTTTGAAAAGTGGTCAAAAAACCACTATCCAGAATCGGATGTAGAATCATTAGACGAACTTAAAATTGTTCTACGACCCATGTCTGCGACGTTTAGTTTTCGAGTTATGGCCCGCCGTAGGTCTGACGGAGAACTTTTGCTAAGCGCACTTTGATGTTTGTATGAAAAAGTACCCTACCTAGGGACGCGTAGAGCAAATTGGTACCCCCGGGCATGTTGTCGGTTGACTTTCTGGTTGCACTTTTCATCATCTAGGGTGTGTTTCTGACACGTTTTGAGGGTTTTTAGCGAAAAAAATTTTTTTGACTACTCGAGCTCTCCGGCCCGTTCGGTGCACTTTTTTGCAAAAAGCTAGGGAGCTGTCCCTAGGTTCGGGGTGTCACAAAATGATGAAAAGTGGTCAAAAAACCACTATCCAGAATCGGATAGAGAATGATTAGACGAGCTTAAAATTGTTCTACGACCCATGTCTGCGACGTTTAGTATTCGAGTTATGGCCCGCCGTAGGTCTGACCGAGCAATTTTTGTTCCGCGCACTTTGTGCACCGTGCACATTGATGTTTGTATGAAAAAGTACCCTACCTAGGGACGCGTAGAGCAAATTGGTACCCCCGGGCATGTTGTCGGTTGACTTTCTGGTTGCACTTTTCATCATCTAGGGTGTGTTTCTGACACGTTTTGAGGGTTTTTAGCGAAAAAAATTTTTTTGACTACTCGAGCTCTCCGGCCCGTTCGGTGCACTTTTTTGCAAAAAGCTAGGGAGCTGTCCCTAGGTTCGGGGTGTCACAAAATGATGAAAAGTGGTCAAAAAACCACTATCCAGAATCGGATAGAGAATGATTAGACGAGCTTAAAATTGTTCTACGACCCATGTCTGCGACGTTTAGTATTCGAGTTATGGCCCGCCGTAGGTCTGACCGAGCAATTTTTGTTCCGCGCACTTTGTGCACCGTGCACATTGATGTTTGTATGAAAAAGTACCCTACCTAGGGACGCGTAGAGCAAATTGGTACCCCCGGGCATGTTGTCGGTTGACTTTCTGGTTGCACTTTTCATCATCTAGGGTGTGTTTCTGACACGTTTTGAGGGTTTTTAGCGAAAAAAATTTTTTTGACTACTCGAGCTCTCCGGCCCGTTCGGTGCACTTTTTTGCAAAAAGCTAGGGAGCTGTCCCTAGGTTCGGGGTGTCACAAAATGATGAAAAGTGGTCAAAAAACCACTATCCAGAATCGGATAGAGAATGATTAGACGAGCTTAAAATTGTTCTACGACCCATGTCTGCGACGTTTAGTATTCGAGTTATGGCCCGCCGTAGGTCTGACCGAGCAATTTTTGTTCCGCGCACTTTGTGCACCGTGCACATTGATGTTTGTATGAAAAAGTACCCTACCTAGGGACGCGTAGAGCAAATTGGTACCCCCGGGCATGTTGTCGGTTGACTTTCTGGTTGCACTTTTCATCATCTAGGGTGTGTTTCTGACACGTTTTGAGGGTTTTTAGCGAAAAAAATTTTTTTGACTACTCGAGCTCTCCGGCCCGTTCGGTGCACTTTTTTGCAAAAAGCTAGGGAGCTGTCCCTAGGTTCGGGGTGTCACAAAATGATGAAAAGTGGTCAAAAAACCACTATCCAGAATCGGATAGAGAATGATTAGACGAGCTTAAAATTGTTCTACGACCCATGTCTGCGACGTTTAGTATTCGAGTTATGGCCCGCCGTAGGTCTGACCGAGCAATTTTTGTTCCGCGCACTTTGTGCACCGTGCACATTGATGTTTGTATGAAAAAGTACCCTACCTAGGGACGCGTAGAGCAAATTGGTACCCCCGGGCATGTTGTCGGTTGACTTTCTGGTTGCACTTTTCATCATCTAGGGTGTGTTTCTGACACGTTTTGAGGGTTTTTAGCGAAAAAAATTTTTTTGACTACTCGAGCTCTCCGGCCCGTTCGGTGCACTTTTTTGCAAAAAGCTAGGGAGCTGTCCCTAGGTTCGGGGTGTCACAAAATGATGAAAAGTGGTCAAAAAACCACTATCCAGAATCGGATAGAGAATGATTAGACGAGCTTAAAATTGTTCTACGACCCATGTCTGCGACGTTTAGTATTCGAGTTATGGCCCGCCGTAGGTCTGACCGAGCAATTTTTGTTCCGCGCACTTTGTGCACCGTGCACATTGATGTTTGTATGAAAAAGTACCCTACCTAGGGACGCGTAGAGCAAATTGGTACCCCCGGGCATGTTGTCGGTTGACTTTCTGGTTGCACTTTTCATCATCTAGGGTGTGTTTCTGACACGTTTTGAGGGTTTTTAGCGAAAAAAATTTTTTTGACTACTCGAGCTCTCCGGCCCGTTCGGTGCACTTTTTTGCAAAAAGCTAGGGAGCTGTCCCTAGGTTCGGGGTGTCACAAAATGATGAAAAGTGGTCAAAAAACCACTATCCAGAATCGGATAGAGAATGATTAGACGAGCTTAAAATTGTTCTACGACCCATGTCTGCGACGTTTAGTATTCGAGTTATGGCCCGCCGTAGGTCTGACCGAGCAATTTTTGTTCCGCGCACTTTGTGCACCGTGCACATTGATGTTTGTATGAAAAAGTACCCTACCTAGGGACGCGTAGAGCAAATTGGTACCCCCGGGCATGTTGTCGGTTGACTTTCTGGTTGCACTTTTCATCATCTAGGGTGTGTTTCTGACACGTTTTGAGGGTTTTTAGCGAAAAAAATTTTTTTGACTACTCGAGCTCTCCGGCCCGTTCGGTGCACTTTTTTGCAAAAAGCTAGGGAGCTGTCCCTAGGTTCGGGGTGTCACAAAATGATGAAAAGTGGTCAAAAAACCACTATCCAGAATCGGATAGAGAATGATTAGACGAGCTTAAAATTGTTCTACGACCCATGTCTGCGACGTTTAGTATTCGAGTTATGGCCCGCCGTAGGTCTGACCGAGCAATTTTTGTTCCGCGCACTTTGTGCACCGTGCACATTGATGTTTGTATGAAAAAGTACCCTACCTAGGGACGCGTAGAGCAAATTGGTACCCCCGGGCATGTTGTCGGTTGACTTTCTGGTTGCACTTTTCATCATCTAGGGTGTGTTTCTGACACGTTTTGAGGGTTTTTAGCGAAAAAAATTTTTTTGACTACTCGAGCTCTCCGGCCCGTTCGGTGCACTTTTTTGCAAAAAGCTAGGGAGCTGTCCCTAGGTTCGGGGTGTCACAAAATGATGAAAAGTGGTCAAAAAACCACTATCCAGAATCGGATAGAGAATGATTAGACGAGCTTAAAATTGTTCTACGACCCATGTCTGCGACGTTTAGTATTCGAGTTATGGCCCGCCGTAGGTCTGACCGAGCAATTTTTGTTCCGCGCACTTTGTGCACCGTGCACATTGATGTTTGTATGAAAAAGTACCCTACCTAGGGACGCGTAGAGCAAATTGGTACCCCCGGGCATGTTGTCGGTTGACTTTCTGGTTGCACTTTTCATCATCTAGGGTGTGTTTCTGACACGTTTTGAGGGTTTTTAGCGAAAAAAATTTTTTTGACTACTCGAGCTCTCCGGCCCGTTCGGTGCACTTTTTTGCAAAAAGCTAGGGAGCTGTCCCTAGGTTCGGGGTGTCACAAAATGATGAAAAGTGGTCAAAAAACCACTATCCAGAATCGGATAGAGAATGATTAGACGAGCTTAAAATTGTTCTACGACCCATGTCTGCGACGTTTAGTATTCGAGTTATGGCCCGCCGTAGGTCTGACCGAGCAATTTTTGTTCCGCGCACTTTGTGCACCGTGCACATTGATGTTTGTATGAAAAAGTACCCTACCTAGGGACGCGTAGAGCAAATTGGTACCCCGGGCATGTTGTCGGTTGACTTTCTGGTTGCACTTTTCATCATCTAGGGTGTGTTTCTGACACGTTTTGAGGGTTTTTAGCGAAAAAAATTTTTTTGACTACTCGAGCTCTCCGGCCCGTTCGGTGCACTTTTTTGCAAAAAGCTAGGGAGCTGTCCCTAGGTTCGGGGTGTCACAAAATGATGAAAAGTGGTCAAAAAACCACTATCCAGAATCGGATAGAGAATGATTAGACGAGCTTAAAATTGTTCTACGACCCATGTCTGCGACGTTTAGTATTCGAGTTATGGCCCGCCGTAGGTCTGACCGAGCAATTTTTGTTCCGCGCACTTTGTGCACCGTGCACATTGATGTTTGTATGAAAAAGTACCCTACCTAGGGACGCGTAGAGCAAATTGGTACCCCCGGGCATGTTGTCGGTTGACTTTCTGGTTGCACTTTTCATCATCTAGGGTGTGTTTCTGACACGTTTTGAGGGTTTTTAGCGAAAAAAATTTTTTTGACTACTCGAGCTCTCCGGCCCGTTCGGTGCACTTTTTTGCAAAAAGCTAGGGAGCTGTCCCTAGGTTCGGGGTGTCACAAAATGATGAAAAGTGGTCAAAAAACCACTATCCAGAATCGGATAGAGAATGATTAGACGAGCTTAAAATTGTTCTACGACCCATGTCTGCGACGTTTAGTATTCGAGTTATGGCCCGCCGTAGGTCTGACCGAGCAATTTTTGTTCCGCGCACTTTGTGCACCGTGCACATTGATGTTTGTATGAAAAAGTACCCTACCTAGGGACGCGTAGAGCAAATTGGTACCCCCGGGCATGTTGTCGGTTGACTTTCTGGTTGCACTTTTCATCATCTAGGGTGTGTTTCTGACACGTTTTGAGGGTTTTTAGCGAAAAAAATTTTTTTGACTACTCGAGCTCTCCGGCCCGTTCGGTGCACTTTTTTGCAAAAAGCTAGGGAGCTGTCCCTAGGTTCGGGGTGTCACAAAATGATGAAAAGTGGTCAAAAAACCACTATCCAGAATCGGATAGAGAATGATTAGACGAGCTTAAAATTGTTCTACGACCCATGTCTGCGACGTTTAGTATTCGAGTTATGGCCCGCCGTAGGTCTGACCGAGCAATTTTTGTTCCGCGCACTTTGTGCACCGTGCACATTGATGTTTGTATGAAAAAGTACCCTACCTAGGGACGCGTAGAGCAAATTGGTACCCCCGGGCATGTTGTCGGTTGACTTTCTGGTTGCACTTTTCATCATCTAGGGTGTGTTTCTGACACGTTTTGAGGGTTTTTAGCGAAAAAAATTTTTTTGACTACTCGAGCTCTCCGGCCCGTTCGGTGCACTTTTTTGCAAAAAGCTAGGGAGCTGTCCCTAGGTTCGGGGTGTCACAAAATGATGAAAAGTGGTCAAAAAACCACTATCCAGAATCGGATAGAGAATGATTAGACGAGCTTAAAATTGTTCTACGACCCATGTCTGCGACGTTTAGTATTCGAGTTATGGCCCGCCGTAGGTCTGACCGAGCAATTTTTGTTCCGCGCACTTTGTGCACCGTGCACATTGATGTTTGTATGAAAAAGTACCCTACCTAGGGACGCGTAGAGCAAATTGGTACCCCCGGGCATGTTGTCGGTTGACTTTCTGGTTGCACTTTTCATCATCTAGGGTGTGTTTCTGACACGTTTTGAGGGTTTTTAGCGAAAAAAATTTTTTTGACTACTCGAGCTCTCCGGCCCGTTCGGTGCACTTTTTTGCAAAAAGCTAGGGAGCTGTCCCTAGGTTCGGGGTGTCACAAAATGATGAAAAGTGGTCAAAAAACCACTATCCAGAATCGGATAGAGAATGATTAGACGAGCTTAAAATTGTTCTACGACCCATGTCTGCGACGTTTAGTATTCGAGTTATGGCCCGCCGTAGGTCTGACCGAGCAATTTTTGTTCCGCGCACTTTGTGCACCGTGCACATTGATGTTTGTATGAAAAAGTACCCTACCTAGGGACGCGTAGAGCAAATTGGTACCCCCGGGCATGTTGTCGGTTGACTTTCTGGTTGCACTTTTCATCATCTAGGGTGTGTTTCTGACACGTTTTGAGGGTTTTTAGCGAAAAAAATTTTTTTGACTACTCGAGCTCTCCGGCCCGTTCGGTGCACTTTTTTGCAAAAAGCTAGGGAGCTGTCCCTAGGTTCGGGGTGTCACAAAATGATGAAAAGTGGTCAAAAAACCACTATCCAGAATCGGATAGAGAATGATTAGACGAGCTTAAAATTGTTCTACGACCCATGTCTGCGACGTTTAGTATTCGAGTTATGGCCCGCCGTAGGTCTGACCGAGCAATTTTTGTTCCGCGCACTTTGTGCACCGTGCACATTGATGTTTGTATGAAAAAGTACCCTACCTAGGGACGCGTAGAGCAAATTGGTACCCCCGGGCATGTTGTCGGTTGACTTTCTGGTTGCACTTTTCATCATCTAGGGTGTGTTTCTGACACGTTTTGAGGGTTTTTAGCGAAAAAAATTTTTTTGACTACTCGAGCTCTCCGGCCCGTTCGGTGCACTTTTTTGCAAAAAGCTAGGGAGCTGTCCCTAGGTTCGGGGTGTCACAAAATGATGAAAAGTGGTCAAAAAACCACTATCCAGAATCGGATAGAGAATGATTAGACGAGCTTAAAATTGTTCTACGACCCATGTCTGCGACGTTTAGTATTCGAGTTATGGCCCGCCGTAGGTCTGACCGAGCAATTTTTGTTCCGCGCACTTTGTGCACCGTGCACATTGATGTTTGTATGAAAAAGTACCCTACCTAGGGACGCGTAGAGCAAATTGGTACCCCCGGGCATGTTGTCGGTTGACTTTCTGGTTGCACTTTTCATCATCTAGGGTGTGTTTCTGACACGTTTTGAGGGTTTTTAGCGAAAAAAATTTTTTGACTACTCGAGCTCTCCGGCCCGTTCGGTGCACTTTTTTGCAAAAAGCTAGGGAGCTGTCCCTAGGTTCGGGGTGTCACAAAATGATGAAAAGTGGTCAAAAAACCACTATCCAGAATCGGATAGAGAATGATTAGACGAGCTTAAAATTGTTCTACGACCCATGTCTGCGACGTTTAGTATTCGAGTTATGGCCCGCCGTAGGTCTGACCGAGCAATTTTTGTTCCGCGCACTTTGTGCACCGTGCACATTGATGTTTGTATGAAAAAGTACCCTACCTAGGGACGCGTAGAGCAAATTGGTACCCCCGGGCATGTTGTCGGTTGACTTTCTGGTTGCACTTTTCATCATCTAGGGTGTGTTTCTGACACGTTTTGAGGGTTTTTAGCGAAAAAAATTTTTTTGACTACTCGAGCTCTCCGGCCCGTTCGGTGCACTTTTTTGCAAAAAGCTAGGGAGCTGTCCCTAGGTTCGGGGTGTCACAAAATGATGAAAAGTGGTCAAAAAACCACTATCCAGAATCGGATAGAGAATGATTAGACGAGCTTAAAATTGTTCTACGACCCATGTCTGCGACGTTTAGTATTCGAGTTATGGCCCGCCGTAGGTCTGACCGAGCAATTTTTGTTCCGCGCACTTTGTGCACCGTGCACATTGATGTTTGTATGAAAAAGTACCCTACCTAGGGACGCGTAGAGCAAATTGGTACCCCCGGGCATGTTGTCGGTTGACTTTCTGGTTGCACTTTTCATCATCTAGGGTGTGTTTCTGACACGTTTTGAGGGTTTTTAGCGAAAAAAATTTTTTTGACTACTCGAGCTCTCCGGCCCGTTCGGTGCACTTTTTTGCAAAAAGCTAGGGAGCTGTCCCTAGGTTCGGGGTGTCACAAAATGATGAAAAGTGGTCAAAAAACCACTATCCAGAATCGGATAGAGAATGATTAGACGAGCTTAAAATTGTTCTACGACCCATGTCTGCGACGTTTAGTATTCGAGTTATGGCCCGCCGTAGGTCTGACCGAGCAATTTTTGTTCCGCGCACTTTGTGCACCGTGCACATTGATGTTTGTATGAAAAAGTACCCTACCTAGGGACGCGTAGAGCAAATTGGTACCCCCGGGCATGTTGTCGGTTGACTTTCTGGTTGCACTTTTCATCATCTAGGGTGTGTTTCTGACACGTTTTGAGGGTTTTTAGCGAAAAAAATTTTTTTGACTACTCGAGCTCTCCGGCCCGTTCGGTGCACTTTTTTGCAAAAAGCTAGGGAGCTGTCCCTAGGTTCGGGGTGTCACAAAATGATGAAAAGTGGTCAAAAAACCACTATCCAGAATCGGATAGAGAATGATTAGACGAGCTTAAAATTGTTCTACGACCCATGTCTGCGACGTTTAGTATTCGAGTTATGGCCCGCCGTAGGTCTGACCGAGCAATTTTTGTTCCGCGCACTTTGTGCACCGTGCACATTGATGTTTGTATGAAAAAGTACCCTACCTAGGGACGCGTAGAGCAAATTGGTACCCCCGGGCATGTTGTCGGTTGACTTTCTGGTTGCACTTTTCATCATCTAGGGTGTGTTTCTGACACGTTTTGAGGGTTTTTAGCGAAAAAAATTTTTTTGACTACTCGAGCTCTCCGGCCCGTTCGGTGCACTTTTTTGCAAAAAGCTAGGGAGCTGTCCCTAGGTTCGGGGTGTCACAAAATGATGAAAAGTGGTCAAAAAACCACTATCCAGAATCGGATAGAGAATGATTAGACGAGCTTAAAATTGTTCTACGACCCATGTCTGCGACGTTTAGTATTCGAGTTATGGCCCGCCGTAGGTCTGACCGAGCAATTTTTGTTCCGCGCACTTTGTGCACCGTGCACATTGATGTTTGTATGAAAAAGTACCCTACCTAGGGACGCGTAGAGCAAATTGGTACCCCCGGGCATGTTGTCGGTTGACTTTCTGGTTGCACTTTTCATCATCTAGGGTGTGTTTCTGACACGTTTTGAGGGTTTTTAGCGAAAAAAATTTTTTTGACTACTCGAGCTCTCCGGCCCGTTCGGTGCACTTTTTTGCAAAAAGCTAGGGAGCTGTCCCTAGGTTCGGGGTGTCACAAAATGATGAAAAGTGGTCAAAAAACCACTATCCAGAATCGGATAGAGAATGATTAGACGAGCTTAAAATTGTTCTACGACCCATGTCTGCGACGTTTAGTATTCGAGTTATGGCCCGCCGTAGGTCTGACCGAGCAATTTTTGTTCCGCGCACTTTGTGCACCGTGCACATTGATGTTTGTATGAAAAAGTACCCTACCTAGGGACGCGTAGAGCAAATTGGTACCCCCGGGCATGTTGTCGGTTGACTTTCTGGTTGCACTTTTCATCATCTAGGGTGTGTTTCTGACACGTTTTGAGGGTTTTTAGCGAAAAAAATTTTTTTGACTACTCGAGCTCTCCGGCCCGTTCGGTGCACTTTTTTGCAAAAAGCTAGGGAGCTGTCCCTAGGTTCGGGGTGTCACAAAATGATGAAAAGTGGTCAAAAAACCACTATCCAGAATCGGATAGAGAATGATTAGACGAGCTTAAAATTGTTCTACGACCCATGTCTGCGACGTTTAGTATTCGAGTTATGGCCCGCCGTAGGTCTGACCGAGCAATTTTTGTTCCGCGCACTTTGTGCACCGTGCACATTGATGTTTGTATGAAAAAGTACCCTACCTAGGGACGCGTAGAGCAAATTGGTACCCCCGGGCATGTTGTCGGTTGACTTTCTGGTTGCACTTTTCATCATCTAGGGTGTGTTTCTGACACGTTTTGAGGGTTTTTAGCGAAAAAAATTTTTTTGACTACTCGAGCTCTCCGGCCCGTTCGGTGCACTTTTTTGCAAAAAGCTAGGGAGCTGTCCCTAGGTTCGGGGTGTCACAAAATGATGAAAAGTGGTCAAAAAACCACTATCCAGAATCGGATAGAGAATGATTAGACGAGCTTAAAATTGTTCTACGACCCATGTCTGCGACGTTTAGTATTCGAGTTATGGCCCGCCGTAGGTCTGACCGAGCAATTTTTGTTCCGCGCACTTTGTGCACCGTGCACATTGATGTTTGTATGAAAAAGTACCCTACCTAGGGACGCGTAGAGCAAATTGGTACCCCCGGGCATGTTGTCGGTTGACTTTCTGGTTGCACTTTTCATCATCTAGGGTGTGTTTCTGACACGTTTTGAGGGTTTTTAGCGAAAAAAATTTTTTTGACTACTCGAGCTCTCCGGCCCGTTCGGTGCACTTTTTTGCAAAAAGCTAGGGAGCTGTCCCTAGGTTCGGGGTGTCACAAAATGATGAAAAGTGGTCAAAAAACCACTATCCAGAATCGGATAGAGAATGATTAGACGAGCTTAAAATTGTTCTACGACCCATGTCTGCGACGTTTAGTATTCGAGTTATGGCCCGCCGTAGGTCTGACCGAGCAATTTTTGTTCCGCGCACTTTGTGCACCGTGCACATTGATGTTTGTATGAAAAAGTACCCTACCTAGGGACGCGTAGAGCAAATTGGTACCCCCGGGCATGTTGTCGGTTGACTTTCTGGTTGCACTTTTCATCATCTAGGGTGTGTTTCTGACACGTTTTGAGGGTTTTTAGCGAAAAAAATTTTTTTGACTACTCGAGCTCTCCGGCCCGTTCGGTGCACTTTTTTGCAAAAAGCTAGGGAGCTGTCCCTAGGTTCGGGGTGTCACAAAATGATGAAAAGTGGTCAAAAAACCACTATCCAGAATCGGATAGAGAATGATTAGACGAGCTTAAAATTGTTCTACGACCCATGTCTGCGACGTTTAGTATTCGAGTTATGGCCCGCCGTAGGTCTGACCGAGCAATTTTTGTTCCGCGCACTTTGTGCACCGTGCACATTGATGTTTGTATGAAAAAGTACCCTACCTAGGGACGCGTAGAGCAAATTGGTACCCCCGGGCATGTTGTCGGTTGACTTTCTGGTTGCACTTTTCATCATCTAGGGTGTGTTTCTGACACGTTTTGAGGGTTTTTAGCGAAAAAAATTTTTTTGACTACTCGAGCTCTCCGGCCCGTTCGGTGCACTTTTTTGCAAAAAGCTAGGGAGCTGTCCCTAGGTTCGGGGTGTCACAAAATGATGAAAAGTGGTCAAAAAACCACTATCCAGAATCGGATAGAGAATGATTAGACGAGCTTAAAATTGTTCTACGACCCATGTCTGCGACGTTTAGTATTCGAGTTATGGCCCGCCGTAGGTCTGACCGAGCAATTTTTGTTCCGCGCACTTTGTGCACCGTGCACATTGATGTTTGTATGAAAAGTACCCTACCTAGGGACGCGTAGAGCAAATTGGTACCCCCGGGCATGTTGTCGGTTGACTTTCTGGTTGCACTTTTCATCATCTAGGGTGTGTTTCTGACACGTTTTGAGGGTTTTTAGCGAAAAAAATTTTTTTGACTACTCGAGCTCTCCGGCCCGTTCGGTGCACTTTTTTGCAAAAAGCTAGGGAGCTGTCCCTAGGTTCGGGGTGTCACAAAATGATGAAAAGTGGTCAAAAAACCACTATCCAGAATCGGATAGAGAATGATTAGACGAGCTTAAAATTGTTCTACGACCCATGTCTGCGACGTTTAGTATTCGAGTTATGGCCCGCCGTAGGTCTGACCGAGCAATTTTTGTTCCGCGCACTTTGTGCACCGTGCACATTGATGTTTGTATGAAAAAGTACCCTACCTAGGGACGCGTAGAGCAAATTGGTACCCCCGGGCATGTTGTCGGTTGACTTTCTGGTTGCACTTTTCATCATCTAGGGTGTGTTTCTGACACGTTTTGAGGGTTTTTAGCGAAAAAAATTTTTTTGACTACTCGAGCTCTCCGGCCCGTTCGGTGCACTTTTTTGCAAAAAGCTAGGGAGCTGTCCCTAGGTTCGGGGTGTCACAAAATGATGAAAAGTGGTCAAAAAACCACTATCCAGAATCGGATAGAGAATGATTAGACGAGCTTAAAATTGTTCTACGACCCATGTCTGCGACGTTTAGTATTCGAGTTATGGCCCGCCGTAGGTCTGACCGAGCAATTTTTGTTCCGCGCACTTTGTGCACCGTGCACATTGATGTTTGTATGAAAAGTACCCTACCTAGGGACGCGTAGAGCAAATTGGTACCCCCGGGCATGTTGTCGGTTGACTTTCTGGTTGCACTTTTCATCATCTAGGGTGTGTTTCTGACACGTTTTGAGGGTTTTTAGCGAAAAAAATTTTTTTGACTACTCGAGCTCTCCGGCCCGTTCGGTGCACTTTTTTGCAAAAAGCTAGGGAGCTGTCCCTAGGTTCGGGGTGTCACAAAATGATGAAAAGTGGTCAAAAAACCACTATCCAGAATCGGATAGAGAATGATTAGACGAGCTTAAAATTGTTCTACGACCCATGTCTGCGACGTTTAGTATTCGAGTTATGGCCCGCCGTAGGTCTGACCGAGCAATTTTTGTTCCGCGCACTTTGTGCACCGTGCACATTGATGTTTGTATGAAAAAGTACCCTACCTAGGGACGCGTAGAGCAAATTGGTACCCCCGGCATGTTGTCGGTTGACTTTCTGGTTGCACTTTTCATCATCTAGGGTGTGTTTCTGACACGTTTTGAGGGTTTTTAGCGAAAAAAATTTTTTTGACTACTCGAGCTCTCCGGCCCGTTCGATGCACTTTTTTGCAAAAAGCTAGGGAGCTGTCCCTAGGTTCGGGGTGTCACAAAATGATGAAAAGTGGTCAAAAAACCACTATCCAGAATCGGATAGAGAATGATTAGACGAGCTTAAAATTGTTCTACGACCCATGTCTGCGACGTTTAGTATTCGAGTTATGGCCCGCCGTAGGTCTGACCGAGCAATTTTTGTTCCGCGCACTTTGTGCACCGTGCACATTGATGTTTGTATGAAAAAGTACCCTACCTAGGGACGCGTAGAGCAAATTGGTACCCCCGGGCATGTTGTCGGTTGACTTTCTGGTTGCACTTTTCATCATCTAGGGTGTGTTTCTGACACGTTTTGAGGGTTTTTAGCGAAAAAAATTTTTTTGACTACTCGAGCTCTCCGGCCCGTTCGGTGCACTTTTTTGCAAAAAGCTAGGGAGCTGTCCCTAGGTTCGGGTGTCACAAAATGATGAAAGTGGTCAAAAAACCACTATCCAGAATCGGATAGAGAATGATTAGACGAGCTTAAAATTGTTCTACGACCCATGTCTGCGACGTTTAGTATTCGAGTTATGGCCCGCCGTAGGTCTGACCGAGCAATTTTTGTTCCGCGCACTTTGTGCACCGTGCACATTGATGTTTGTATGAAAAAGTACCCTACCTAGGGACGCGTAGAGCAAATTGGTACCCCCGGGCATGTTGTCGGTTGACTTTCTGGTTGCACTTTTCATCATCTAGGGTGTGTTTCTGACACGTTTTGAGGGTTTTTAGGAGCGAAAAAAAATTTTTTGACTACTCGAGCTCTCCGGCCCGTTCGATGCACTTTTTTGCAAAAAGCTAGGGAGCTGTCCCTAGGTTCGGGGTGTCACAAAATGATGAAAAGTGGTCAAAAAACCACTATCCAGAATCGGATAGAGAATGATTAGACGAGCTTAAAATTGTTCTACTACCCATGTCTGCGACGTTTAGTATTCGAGTTATGGCCCGCCGTAGGTCTGACCGAGCAATTTTTGTTCCGCGCACTTTGTGCACCGTGCACATTGATGTTTGTATGAAAAAGTGCCCTACCTAGGGACGCGTAGAGCAAATTGGTACCCCCGGGCATGTTGTCGGTTGACTTTCTGGTTGCACTTTTCATCATCTAGGGTGTGTTTCTGACACGTTTTGAGGGTTTTTAGCGAAAAAAATTTTTTTGACTACTCGAGCTCTCCGGCCCGTTCGGTGCACTTTTTTGCAAAAAGCTAGGGAGCTGTCCCTAGGTTCGGGGTGTCACAAAATGATGAAAAGTGGTCAAAAAACCACTATCCAGAATCGGATAGAGAATGATTAGACGAGCTTAAAATTGTTTCTACATAACGACCCATGTCTGCGACGTTTAGTATTCGAGTTATGGCCCGCCGTAGGTCTGACCGAGCAATTTTTGTTCCGCGCACTTTGTGCAACCGGCACATGATGTTTGTATGAAAAAGTAGCCCTACCTAGGGACGCGTAGAGCAAATGTCCCCCGGGTCATGTTGTCGTTGACTTGTTCTCGGTTGCACTTTTCATCATCTAGGGTGGTGTTTTTCTGACACGTTCTGAGGGTTTGGTAGCGAAAAAAATTTTTTTTTGACTACTCGGCTCTCCGGCCCGTTCTGTGCACTTTTTTGCAAAAAGCTAGGGGCTGTCCCTAGGTTCGGTTGTCATCAAAATGATGAAAAGTGGTCAAAAAACCACTATCCAGAATCGGATAGAGAATGATAGACGAGCTTAAAATTGTTCTACGACCCATGTCTGCGACGTTTAGTATTCGAGTTATGGCCCGCCGTAGGTCTGACCGAGCAATTTTTGTTCCGCGCACTTTGTGCACCGTGCACATTGATGTTTGTATAAAAAGTACCCTACCTAGGGACGCGTAGAGCAAATTGGTACCCCCGGGCATGTTGTCGGTTGACTTCTGGTTGCACTTTTCATCATCTAGGGTGTGTTTCTGACACGTTTTGAGGGTTTTTATAGCGAAAAAAATTTTTTTGACTACTCGAGCTCTCCGGCCCGTTCGTTGCACTTTTTTGCAAAAAGCTAGGGCTGTCCCTAGGTCGGGGTGTCACAAAATGATGAAAGTGGTCAAAAAACCACTATCCAGAATCGGATATAGAATGATTAGACGACTTAAAATTGTTCTACGCCCATGTCTGCGACGTTTAGTATTCGAGTTATGGCCCGCCGTAGGTCTGACCGAGCAATTTTTGTTCCGCGCACTTTTGTGCACCGTGCACATTGATGTTTGTATGAAAAAGTACCCTACCTAGGGACGCGTAGCAAATTGGTACCCCCCGGGCATGTTGTCGGTTGACTTTCTGGTTGCACTTTTCATCATCTAGGGTGTGTTTCT
Organism: Anopheles merus; assembly: GCF_017562075.2. NCBI lineage: Eukaryota > Metazoa > Arthropoda > Insecta > Diptera > Culicidae > Anopheles > Anopheles merus. Next base: position 51,124 of record NW_024427918.1, read on the forward strand.
GACACGTTTTGAGGGTTTTTAGCGAAAAAAATTTGTTTG
>NW_024427919.1:0-51152 GCF_017562075.2 Anopheles merus
TTTTATTTTGTGCAAATGTGCACACATATGTGACAATTCTGGATTTAAATTGGGACGCGGCGATATTTCTCTTTCATTGTTTCCAACGGCACTGTCGGGTGGGATAGCTAAACGGTATCATAACTAATATTTATGCGTAGATAAATCGTCGTGTATATCTCGAAGAAAGCTATAAATGCTCTTGTGTACTGTGTGGTTTCTAAAAAACAGGAAGTTGATTTATGATTTCTTGAGATCTGTATATAAAACACATATACTTAAGTCTACAAAATTTATTTGATGTTGACGCCATCTATATAAATGCGTTCGAGTTAAAATATAGAAAAAAATATTTAAATGCATATTGTGTACTATAGTTAGTACAGTAACGTTACTCTAATTATTTTACAGCATAAGTAAATATATATGTTCAGTACATTAAGATAAGATTGAATTGACATGAAAATGGGTAACAGAGAAAAGAGTGGTAAAACAGTAGAAAGAGTATGCTGTACAGAGCATCAGCATCGTAATTAATGTTGCGAGTGTATACATTTTAGGTAATTTATACCTCATGCCAGATCTGGTACATAACACTAGTGACCACATCATCAATGGTGCAATCAATAACGGTATCAAATAGGTTATACAGTACACTTAGCACCCTATTAGGATTGAGAGGATTACACAGGAAACAAATACGAGTAATGTCAAGGGGGTTGTCAATTAATTATGACATGGATGAGTAAAAAATCCAAAACAAAATTTATTTGTTTCATCATATATACAGGGTGTTCGAGATAAATTTGACAGTTTCTGAGGGAATAGGAAAGAAATTTTTATCAAATTTATGTTAAATATTAAAAAAATATTTTTCTACAAAGTTTAGCTTACCATGTTTGCCGCATTTTTTATTCGAAGTACCCCCCCTCCACGTCGATGGCCGCCTGCACCCGCTTCCGGAACCCGCTGAGATATAAACCCAAAGGCAAGGTGTCAAATTTATCTCGAACACCCTGTAATGCTCGTTGCTACAACCTATACAAGCTATCGTTACCTTGCAAGTAGAAGAGGCAAATGCTGATAAGCCTGATAAAATAACTTAACAACGTTTTATGGAGGCCAGAAAGTTTTAGTATAGTATCTTATTTAATTGTTTCCTTAAAAAAGGGACATATTCTATCAAACAACCATATCAAAGAAGAATAACAATGAAATGATTTTTAAAATATTTGTTGCTGTAGTGTAATGTTTGAAATAATTGAAGTGTTTTATTTTTGGTAAAAGTGATACATTTTGCGTATTCCAGAAGAATTGTTGAGTTTTTTTTAATAAAATTTGATCGTTATAAAAATCAACTAAATTAATCGTAGCAATAGTTTACGCTTCAATACAATGTTCTTGTAAATGTAAATGAGCATATCCGTCCACCTTAAAAGCTACAGCATGAGAACCCGACAGTGTCTCTTCAAGTTCACAAATGTACACAATGTTTTGTCAGGTATGTAAAATATTTCTTCTACAAAATCGTTTGTTGGCTTCCTGGTATAGTCCTTAAATCGTACAACTTAACAACATGCCCGTCATGGGTCCATGCCCCGTATGGACCGTGCCTCCCTTCCATATACGTAATACCGACTATCCTAAGGAGGATAATTCATAAGACACTGATAGTCAACACGGAGGCCTCAACCGACAACGCTTGAGGCCAAAGAAGAAGAAAATAATTTGCATCTTCATTTCGGATGGTTCAAGGCACGTATCTACAGAAGAATTAGTGTTTCGATATAGCTCACATTTCGTTCGTTCTCGATGTCTTATGGAAGTCAGCAGTTGGCGAAGGCCGTAGGCAGGTATGATCCCCAGAAATAAACCTCTTCCGATTTCTCAACTGATAGCAGAACTCTTCCATCAGCTCAAGATTGTTGTTGTCAACTGATGAGTAGCCTACCAATATGGACCTATGACAGGCTAAGTGTCTGATATTTCTTGTTCGTCGCATTAAACACCAATCCAATTATTGTTGCTTCAATGTTATATGGATATGTTATGTTTAGATAGGCCCCAAGGATTGAGAAATCTAGTAATTAATTGCAACGAGGATGATGGAGGGAGAGGAAGGCAGGTGTTGTACATGTATATATACTCTTCTATATTAGCAGTGCATTCCTAAAGAAATAGGGATTTATTTTGTAATTTTGATAATATAAGCATTATCAATACGTCATAGACAGCCAGCCCATTAGTGGTATCTGCGGTAGTATAATAACGGTAGTTTTGTCATAGAAGAATATTAAAACGAGCACTTTATAAAAGTGATTTAGACCAGCGGTCGGCAAACTTTTGAGGCAAAGGGCCAACTTCAGTAAATGATCGAGTGCCGCGGGCCTGGTGAATGCGGTTTTTATTATTGCGCTTAAATTATTATATTTAATTCTTTTAGAAACATTTTAAGTAATATTGTTGTTTTTCTGTAATTATATCATCGAAGTATGGTTCAAAATTAATGATACCTACTTTAAAAACTAATTCTAATCTTTAATCATTTGAGAATCGGCAATAGAGGGCTAAAAATGTGATCAGCCAAAAAATAATAAAGACCCCATCTTCCCACACCACAAAAAATATTGAATATATTCCGGGGATGATACAAAAGTCTGAAAGGTTGAAAATTATCGAAGCAAACATAGATTCAGTGATTATAAAAATGCTTTATGGACAAGTCAGATGTCATGCCACGTCAGATCAATTGATAAATTATGTTGCCCATGAGACAACAGAAAACTCTAAACATGATGACCAAAAAAGTGAACCAACCAACTTATAAGCGTGCGCGATCAACGAATGACATTCCGTAGCGTCTTAAATGGACTGCGTACAGAAGTCTGACGTCGCACAAGAACATTTCTGCTTATTGATCACCAACATCTTGGCCCTATTAAGCAACAATCAAAGCATCGCAGGAGAGCCCAGGTTCACTTTTTGAGGTTCCAAAAAACCAAAAAATAAAGACAGAGGCACAAGTGGCTACATTACTGGGTTATCTGGGCCGGGAGATCGATGCAACCCGCCAAACAGTGAAATAGTATGAGAAAATTAACACACATATTAGGAAGCAGAAATCGCGTCCACTGACTTCGCAATGGCAAACAATGACGCCAAAACTCAATGCGTTCATATTAGGCGAATTTCGGTAGAATTTCGACATGACACCATAGTCCGCAAACTGGTACAACATCCGTCACATGTATTCCATCGAATTTTTCTGGGCCAATATGATGCAAAAGCTCTACTCTGACAATTTTGCCGCGAAAACTTAAGATGCCTACAGGCATGTCTTCGTCCATCATGGCGAAAATTCCGGATAACTGATGAAAGGCAACTCCCCAAGTCTTAGAAAGGTTAAAGAAAGCTTAAAAAATTTCCTTTCAAATTATGTACATGTTAAGAAATTGTCTCTCTAAGTTTTTTTTTCCACATCCAGCCGAAAAAAAGCCATTTTTTTCTTGTAAACGTTACGGGGATATTGATCACGAGTTCGAACATACTGAACGATCATTCCATAGTACTTTAATTAAAGTTGAAAGAATACGATGGTATAAAATGTTATTCTAAAAGATATTCAGTAATTTGTATACGAATAGTTTCTTCACATCTTTCAAAATCAGTCAAAACCTTTCGCGGGCCGGATTGAATGTTGCGGCGGGCCGCATTTGGCCCGCGGGCCGGACTTTGCCGAACGCTGATTTAGACCAATTTTTGATAAATTATTTTTTCTTAAGGCCGACTGCTCATTTTTGTGATAATTTGGTAGTGGACATTAATGAGCATGTAACGAATAATGTTTAAAAAATAAAGTAGTGCAATAACTTCATTTTTCACGAATTTCAGAAAGTCAAAATAATTATTTTTTTTCCAAACCCAATGAATATTATGACAAATTAAGTCAAATCAAAAGAAATAAGGATACTATTTTGTATTTATAAGTACCAAAACTGTAACTATCTAAGCGAGTTACGTTTTTTAATGAATTTATTATTTATGTCAACATCTGTTCATTGAAATGTCTAACACGTGTCTTAAAGTGTCTATGCAATTAAAAACTCAAAAAGCAGAAAAAGAAGCTGCATAAGCGGGCACGTAGACATATATGAACATTTATTCACATGAGATTACGCAGACTAATCTTGGAAAGATTAAACTTCCCAGAAGATGGTAAAAGTTGGTACTTGTTTGTGTCATTACTACGTATCACTACATTACACTGTGTCGAATTCTTTGAGACTTTTTCCGAGAAAAACGTTTCATAGACAACGGACGAGTTTGTTTTGCCAAAAATATTATTTGTGGCGAGTTCAGCCAAAGATTGCAGATAAGACGGGAGAATCGAGACAATGTATGTTGGTTAATGCGCCTTGCCGTTTTATTGCACACCAACGTGAAACTATGCACATTAAGATAAGATCTTCGGAAGGCAATCGTTTTTGTGATGACGTTACAGGTCTTTGTTGTTTGATCTTAGAATATAATTTGATTGTTATTGGTATTGATTTTGAGTAACTGTTTCCTTTATATAGGTTGTGCTCGAAATCCGCTATAAAAGCGGACTGCGAAGAAACCGCGTAAGTATAATTTTGTGGTTTTCTGTAATAATACTGCTAATGTACTAATAGATTTGTTTGAAGTGGGTGGTTGTAGCCATTACTAAATTAATTTGTTATGATTTTGACTCAAAATATATATTAGTTTCACTTTGGAATGAACTCAAGTGAAGGTTTTTTTTGCGTTTAACAATTGTCGAGTCAATGCAATTTTCTAAAAGAACTGCCAAACTTTGACAACTGTGCATCTTTGTAAATTGCATAGGTGCTGTGTATGTCGGGACATCCTGTAAACTATTTTTTATTGTTATTCATTATTTTCACGTAATTATTATTCTTTTCAAAGCTTATTATTGAAGTATGAAGCTGATTTACAAGAACTATAAACACTCTTTTAAACCTTTTAGATCTTTTAGATTATGCATACATGCAAACACTACATACTACATACTTACATACTAAAATGGATTTTCCTGTATGCGGACTGAGCGCCGCCAGACCTGAATTGTCCAAGTTTAGAGGTTATTGAAAGTATACTCTAATTAGTCTTGTGATTCATGATTCCATTCATAAAATTAATTCATAAGAACGTCAATAAAGATTTATTCGAATAATGCTTCAAATTTTGGGTATAAACCAAATTCGCAAAAAATCTATTCAGTTAAGTGAGTCTAAATCCTCAGCGTAAACAAATGTCTTTACATAATTAATCAATGAACAACGTTTTAATAAAAGCATTATCGAATGGCAATCTGGATGTTTTTATGCATCTTTACATTACGCTTGTTCCGTGATTTCAACTCTTGGGAAATTGAAAAATTCGGTAACACAACCGGGAGCAAAACTTTCAGCACCAGTTGGCGATTCTGTTTAACAGACGGTAGCCAGATCCTTCAAGTCTTTTAATCGTACTCATCAACTGCATGTGCGGTATTTTCGTTGAGTATAGCTTGTATTTTTTTAATATATTTAAACTCCATGATGACACCCATCAGCGAAACCGAGATTACAGGTGACAGAGTAAACAAGGAGCGTAGCAAGTTGTTTAGGCTGTCAAAAAGTTGTTATATGTAGAACGTTACCATACTGTGTTCCAAACAATTATGCTCCAATTAGCGTGTTTTTGAATATTTTTAAGTTGGTATAAGCGATGAAAAAATAAAATATTTCTGCTGACGAGAAGAATACTATCATAGGTACAAAGGTTGAAATTATATTTTGTTTTCCATACGCATCACGTTCGCGCTGTCTACCTAAGTTTTTGGCTGTCAAGTCAAAGCAAACCAGGTGAGCAATTTGGAATTTCTTTAAGATTCAAACCATTCTTTATTTTCATCAACTAGACCACATGGTGGCTATTTGCTGTCGAAAAAATACGTGCAAATTTAGAATGACTCGTGAAAAAATAACTAGAAGTAAGAATTGAACAATTTTGGGAAAGTACAAATTGAATTTAATTATTGGTAGAGTATGACTATTTTCAAATTATTAACGTAGAAAGAAGTTTTTTGTCAATGATTTTTCCATCTACCATCGAAATAGCAATGTTACACCATATTGCCTATTAACGGGCCAATTTCGAGTGTAAACTTTTTTTTGTCAGTAAAAAGCCAAAATGAGCAATGAATAGTGCGTTGAAGGACGCAACATCAACCATCAAAGACGAACTTTTAGCCTTAAGGAAGTTTGCTTTCCTTTTGGCAGGTTTCAGTATTTTCTTTTTGTTTGCTATTTTTCAGTTGGTTGATATTTAATCAACACTCGTTTAATTATGGTAAGTGCTTTCCGGTCTTATTGATTGAGGGGAGGAAAACGGAAACTCAAACACTTAGTGTAAAGGAAAGTCAAAGTCAAGTGAGGCGTTTGTAGGAAGGTGAAGCCTGAAACAGAAGGAGTTTGGGATCAAATTTTGGAGGCACGTAAAAGATAGAGTCTTGTACAAAATATAAAATTTTGTTCGTTGCTTTTATTTGAAAGTAGCGGATTGGGATAGTACTTTTGATCATTTTAATTCTTTTGTAGATGTGTTTCTGATATTCGGATATTGATTCCCAAATAATCAACATAAGTGTCACTGCATTGACACAATATTTGATGCAGGTTAGTAAAAAAACGAATTTTGAAAGGAATGAAATAAAAATACCGATTATTATTTATTCTTACTTTATTATTTTATTCTTACTTTTTCTGTATCCTTTTACTAGGGATTTATTCTTACTTTTCCTGTTCATACCGTTAATTATCTAACGGTCTATCAATACTTATGTCCCAAATCATTTCAAGCTTTCGGTTTCACAACTATAGCTTTTGATCTGCCAACTCTTTTGGTTGATTTTGTTAGATACAATTTAAAAGCTTTCAGTAGCTGTTTTCAATGTATCCAAACAGTCAGTTCGTGCTACTAAGGACGGTCCGAATGGGAATTGAACTATGTCTCAGTTTTACCGCAGAATGATTTGATCACTCGGTCGTTGTACTATGTACTAACTAGGAGGTTTAGTATGTTGTATGAGAAATATTTAACTAAGTTTCATACCTGAAAATTTCACCACATAATCAAGTGCAACAATGGATGAATGCAGTTGGTCATAACACCAGAATAAAAAAAAAACAATATGCTGCTAGTTGCACAGGAATATTGGGAAGAATGGGCGAACAAATTGTACTTACAAAACATTATTGTTATTAGACGTGTTGTGTAATGAATGCAATAGCCATATTAGCGAAACTACATTCTGGATATTTGATTCCACGTCCTATATGATATTGTGTAATATAATCGGATTTGTCTTCGATTGATGTTCCATGCGTCGTTTCGTGGAAGGTCGAATGAATATGAGTACTTTGTTATACGTGTTCCCATAGAAAGGCCCATCATTATTTTACTTTTGCATCCCTTGGTTATACCGTACGCAGTGTGGTATACGTGTCTTTCAAAATATCGTAGTTTCTGTTAGGTGACAACGGGGCTGCAGTTCCCATTCGATACAGCCGTGTATTCAAATTAATTACATAATTCCAATAGCACTGACAACGACTCTATTTCTGGCTATCAAATTCAACGATAATTGATAGTGAGCATATCTTATTTGTGATATGTGTTACATTACAGTATGCCAAAAATACATAACGATTCATCGTATAGGCAATCACGCTCCTGTCTCTCACAAATTTTAGATAAATGGTCGAAATTTGCTGCTTTTTGAATAACAATAACGCAAACCGCGATGACCAGGAGCCTAAAAGCAATCGCCATTTTATAACAGCGGGATGCATTTAACGGGCTAACCGCCGATCGTAGCGATGATGACGGACAAATAAGGACAAGGGTGTCTTTGTTCTGATGAACGACATAGTTCGACAAAATTCATTCCTGTTGTGAAAGGTGGTCGCTAAGATAATAATTTAATTACTTCAGACAAAGACGGATTAAACCATGAAGAAAAGCAGGATTATGGTGGCCTGTTGAGAGTATGAATGAATTCGTTTTCTCTTGCATGTGGAGAGTCCGAGTGCGTTGTGATTGAATAAAGATGAAGCTGTGTTTGTTTTAATATGATTAGGGATAAAATGCATTAATCATATTTTATAAATTTTATAGTATCTATGGACATTTTTTTGAAACAGCGTTGTAAATAGTTAAGCTCCACATTGTTATTTATTTGTTGTTATTTGTTATTTGACTGCACATTCTCAATTTGTTGAGTTGAGTTTAAGTAAAGTTTCCAAAATTGTTTGAAACAGTTATTATCAGTTATCGAAGAGTTTGTTTTTGTAACAGTTGTGTTTTATCCCAAAGATAGTCCTATAAACAATTGATGATCGGCGATAATCCTGCCTGGTTTATTTGAAAAGCGATGCTCCAATAACAGTGCCGGTAATTTTACTGAAAAACAGTCAGAAAAATCGGTGCAATCAAGGAAGAGCAAATCATTCCAGGCGCATCATTGTCGTAAATTTAGTCATTACCGACTGATTGAGCTCATCAAAGGATAAAATATATTACCTTGCTATGAGATAGATCGGATAAAATCGTAGCATGCACACATCAGACGCGGAGGTTGATAAAAATTAATGTAACTTTATTGCATGGTTGGATATATTGACCGGAAATCCCTTTCTCATGACCATGATTTTATAATCGATTGTAAATGCCAAAGCAGGAATGTGATTGTATTGTTTTGTAAATAGTGTATTTTTCATTTAACTGTGTTATACAAAAGAGTGTTCCCTTTTGGGACTACACGTATAGACTATAAATTTCAAAGTGAAAGCATTTTAAGTTTTTATGAAGGAACAAACTTAAATTTAAATATTTTTTTTAAATTGATGATTAGGAAAATTTCAATAAATAAACAAATAAATAAATTAATTAATTAAATAATTAATAAAAAATACCTCATTAAATAAATTATTGACAACACAAATATCTCTCAATTATAAACATACATATTTGTTTATGTTTATATACTGAATTATAAACATACATATTTGTGTGTTTATTAGATAATTTTGTAACATTATTTTAAATAAGTGTTCTTATATTTTTTCAATTCCTTGCACTCTATGTTCACATTCGACACTTATTTAAACCATATTTGTTTTGAGGTTATTACTAGATTTGACAACGTCACGTGGCGTTGGCTGACACTGGATATCAGCTGCCTTACGCAACAACGTATGATCTTGCACTTTAAAATCTAAATGGATGCTTAGAAAGATTATCTATAGAATAGCATCAAAATTTTAAGTCAAGCTTGTAAACTAGTCATTATGTTTACAAATATGACAAAAAAGTTGAGTCTGCCATCAGCTTATTGAGTCACTATATTTGATTGAGGCCTCAACAAAAAAAAAAAAACTATTGAGGCCTCGCAATCATACTGATCCAAAAAAACACGCTAGAAATGATTGTCAACACATAGCACACATAGTGCCTGCCACAATTATACAACACTTTTCCTCCTGGCAATATATTAAAGGATTCTTAGTATTGAAGCTCTTATTTGCCTGAGCGATAATCAAAATTAATGAAATGCTGAATGCTTACCGATTTTGATCTTGATTCCACACTGGCACCAAAAAAAGCACCAGGAACACAAATTCGACATCACAAATCGTTATGCGAGAATTTACTCGTTCAGAGAGGTAATTTTTTAGCTTTCGAATTAGGGCAATTGCTGTTTAACGTATTACGTAAGGGGCGACTGCTTCAGAACGCATCGAGTTAGGGCCACTGCTTACTAGCTAATCGTTACTAGCTACTAGTAAATATAGTTAATAGCTGCTTTGCTTATTACAGTTGTTTTTCACGTATTGTTTTAAAGATCTAGATGAATAATTAAAGATCTATGATGAATAATTTCATCAAATTGTTACTGAGGTGTGGGATAGCGAATCGATGCCTTGTGATTGGAATCTCGGCATCATCTACCCCATATACAAGAAGGGAGACAGGTTGGACTGCAACAACTACAGGGGTATTACGGTGTTGAATACCGCCTATAAAATATTCTCCCTGATCCTTCAGGATCGCCTTGTCCCGCACGTCCCGCGGCTAGAGAGAGCCATCCGCGACTCGAGGGTGGAGACTACGGGAACCATCTTCTATAAGTCAACCCAGATCCTGGCATACGCTAAGCAATACGCGGCATACGCGTAGCAGAAGCCTACCAAGGGATTGAGCAAGCGGCAGAGAGCCTCGGATTGCAGATGAACGAGGCAAAGACCAAACTATATTGTACCAGTACTCACATACGCCTCTGAGACATGGACACTGTCCAAATCTGACGAAATCCTCTTAGCCGCGTTGGAGAGGAAGATGCTCAGAAGGATACTTGGCCCCGTATGTTTGGAAGGACAATGGAGGAGCCGCTATAATGACGAGCTATACGAGATGTACGGCCACCTCACTGTCGTACAGCGTATCAAGCTCGCCAGGCTACTGTGGGCTGGCCATGTTGTACGCATGGAAACGGACGACCCAGCCCGTAAAGTCTTTTTAGGCCGTCCACAAGGACAGAGGAGGCGTGGTAGGCCCAAATTGAGGTGGCAAGATGGCGTGGAGGCGTCCGCCACTAAGGCCGGGATAACGGACTGGCAGACGAGGTGCGAGACCGTGAGCGGTTTCGGACACTGTTGAGGCAGGCCAAGACCGCAAAGCGGTTGTAGCGCCGGATAAGTAAGTAAGTAAGTAGATGAATAATTTGTTGTAGGATTTATGATGACATGAACATTGATGACATGCTGCGAAAAATGTAGATTTTATTCCAGGTTCAAGGATGTGTCTATGATGATGTTCGCAGAACGAAAGGAGTATAAGAAAAAGCAATAATTGACCAAAACCTGAAAATACATAATTTTTGATTGTTGAAAAAATAATGCAACAAATAAAAGGAATCTTAAGAACTGATATAATGTGTGATATCATTGCTCTAAAGCATTTAATAAGACCAGAAAATTCAATCTTGTTTAATTCACTGCCAAATTTAAATGCTCTGTTACGTTCCATTTCATATTTGACAAAAAAGCTAACACAAAAATGACAACGACTAGGAAAAATCAAACTAATCAAAATATATATATATATATATATATATATATATATATATATATATATATATATATATATATATATATATATATATATATATATATATATATATATATATATATATATATATATATATATATATAGCAAAAAACTATAGAGTAGAAGTCACTGTTAGCTGGCCATTCTTTGATTACAATGGAATGATCGGTTGATAGAGATGAAACATAATAGACGGAAAAATTACTTCTAAAATATTACAGTAAATAAACGAAATGTATATACATACCGTCTCTGAGACTTCGATTATATTCAAAAGTGATGGAAAATTGAATTGAAATATCATAGAACACGATTAACCTTTTCCCAGTTTTGATTCGTAACGAGCCTGGTACTCTTTTTCCTCTAGGGATGAAGTTTTTGATTTTCAGCTTGTTATCGTAAAAGGAGCTGATTAAGGTTATAAATAGGTTTTTATTTTGAGCAGGTAAAAGCAGGTTTTGCTCGTATTCGTACGGACCAAAAGGTGTTCAAAGAAATTTGCATTTGATTCTGATTGAATAGAACAGAATAGGATAAACATTCGTCGGTTTGCTTGAAGAATTTACAGTCGAAAAAAGCATTTCTTTGTACCTCCTTCGTAAAAACAGAACACTGGGGTAAATTGAGTAGATTTTCCTGACTCATAATTTACCAGAATGTTGTAAACCTTATCTCGATTTCTACGTGCGTTTCTTCAGTGTTTCTTTGCTATGCTACACAAGTGTTGAGAACTTCATCGTTCGTAGTAAAATAATAAAATACGCGAATGTGTACGCTCTATGGTATCACTTGATGACAATTTCATCTGGATTACTGTGTACTAGTACGTAAAAACTGGTCTACCTGTTTGCTTTCTTCTTTAATCCCCGATGAAGAAACGGAACACCTCAATTTAAAAAAGCTAAACAGCAAGAATGTAAAAAGTACGTAAAGGTTGATCTATTGATTGTTAAGCCCAAGAAAAACTTCGCCAAATCCCTATCACCCCTAATCTTTGTCCTTTGGCCGACCCTCAGCGAACATTCCGGTGGAATTGAATTCCGTAGTGAACGATAATTTTGCAGCTATTTTTTAAAGAATGTGGGTTATCTCCAATCTCAAAGACGCGAAATGGAAAAAAAGGTAACAGAAAAAACAACGAATAGTTCGATCGATGGGAACGAGATTGGTAAGATGCGAAATCGTTCATTTTAAAATAGATAGATAGATAGACGTCGCGGAGTATTTAATACTAATTTACTTTTAGAGTCTTATCCTTACTCTTTGTGCACGGTAGGACATTTAAGCATTAAAATTTTTGTTTTTGGAATGAAATGGATTTGAATGGAAAGCGGCTTCATGCCTCATTATGGCCTTATTGCAAAATTATTCAATTATTATATGTCTCTTTAGTGGCTAGGTTGTCAAATGTTATTCAGTCTTATCGGGCAATGATTCATTCCATACACCGCAAACGATAGACCAATTCGTCGCTTTAAACACGTTCAGAGGTCAATGATGCATCCTTCACCCAAGTATACCTGTCCCTGTCCATAGAAGACTTCTAGACAGTGGCGGATCTAATGGTAGGCTGACTAGGCGGTCGCCTGGGGCCCCGCTGATTTAGGGGCCCCGCCGATTTAGGGGCCCCGTAGATCGCCATGATCGTAGGGGCCCCCGACGGCATTTCAAGTTTACTGTTCTATCTCCCAATAGCAAGCAATAGTAATAGCCATAGCAATTGACAATACAACCTACGCATTCATATCAGACTATCAGGCTTTCGAGAGTTATTAGTACCACACAGCCGGATAGTCAGTACTTGCTACGGGAGGACGACTGTTCCACGGAACCGCATGTCTTGCCCACATTCTTATTTATTCTTGCGATAATGTCGATAACATTCGTTAAATTTAGATAATGTAGTGAAACGTTCGATTGTGCTCATGAGCTCAAATCACGTATGAACTCTGTGCACAGGACTTTCTATCTTGTTACAGATAAACTATTTTTTTATTCAGGAGGAACGGCCCAAAAAGGCCATATTGCTGAAGGTAAACTATTTAATCATATCTATTTAGGTAATACAGGCCTTGGTCGGATAAAGTATTTGTCTCAGTTCATCAGACTACCACATCTCTGATGTTTCGATTTTGAAATCTCACAATGATTAGTTTGTACATTTTGTTAGTTTATGTGTTTGTGCCATATGCATTCAATCAACGTTTTATACTGAATGTGCATGTAAACTTGGTATATGTGTTGCCTTACCATAAGTATTTCACAATGATTTAAGCTTCCAAATGAATGCAGTAATTTATGCTGCACATCACTACCAGTTGCTCAACTTTCGACTAAATACGTTTTGTCGGTGATATATAAGCTAGCGGTTCTCTTTAGTTTAAATTTGTGTAGCCAGTAGCAGTGTTCATTTTATTATGATCAAGTGGATTTTGTTTTAACGCTGACTATAGTCAACTTCTCAAAGAGTTGTACTGCAGAAAATGCAATAAGTTTATTAGAGGAATTGAACGATTTTGTTGACTTGCTGGATGTAGATTAGATAACACGCTTAACAAACATTTACTATCTGAACGATAGGGATTTCTAATCGATGTTGGAATATGTGCAAAGTGATGGGTTCTGCAGAGTATGGACAGGGTTTTTAAAACTGCTGGCGATACGCGATATTGGAATGTACTTGACTTCAGAGGGTATTCCTGTGTACGATTATGTTGAAGTTGTTGGAAATTTTATCGGTCAACCTCCCGTAAACTGTCGTATGATACGATACCCTCATCGAGGTACTTTATATATAGCATGTTGGTAATTTATCTTTTTTTAAAGCACTTATTTTTATATTTTTTAGTTAAAGTCCAGGGCTTCAAGGGATATGTGGAGAACCTATTGGGTAGTTTACCATTAAATGATTAAATGGTTTGAGCTCTATAAAGTAAAACAAGAGATAAGTTATCGGTTTAAGTCATTTATCAATCAAGTTTGAGGAGTAAACTTGACAGAGCTTAAAGAATTCTATCAGGTATGTGAACAGAACAAGTTATATTGCAACATAAATATTGTATGTTTATTCACCTCTATACCAATAATGAATGTAGATCATTTGTGCAAGTGCTCCGAAGTCATGGTATCCAAGTTGAACTGTTGCAAAAGGGAATAAAAACGTGGGAATTGTTTGGAAATTTTAAATTTGATCTATTGTAAAAAAAATGTAACAACACTTTAAACTGTAGTTGTAAACAAAATTTAATGTATTGTTACAGAAAAAAATAGAGTACTAAGCAAATTAGTGTTATCTAGAATAATCGGTTACAATAAGATTCATGAATGAGAAAGGTTATATTTGTGACCTTCTAGCTAAACGAAACTCTTCATATGTCATCGTTACACTAATAAATAGGTATAATATGACTTATATAATATATATCACAGCTGTTATATGCATCAACAAATTTAATCACTGTGTACCATGGCCTTGACAGATTATCGAATTATATGCCAAAAATTTAATGGGTATACACTAAATTTCAGAGACCATGAACTATCTCTATGGTTTGCTCGCCATGTAGTTCGTTATAGGCATCACATCGCGTGGGGCAAAATGCAAGGATAAATCGATTTTGATTTTTTTAGTAAAGGGGGTTTCGGTTTTTTACGTTATTTCCCTTCAATTATTTTGCTTTTTCTGTCCGTTGGCTTTTGTGGAAAATAAGTCATTGAAAACAACTCGTGTATAGCATGCTACTCCTAAATCAATTGTTGATGGCATTTGTGCTTCGTATCACATCGGACGGTAGTACTGTTAAAACGATGCAACGCACGAATGACGGTGCCAACGAACGAGTTAGAGAAATAGAAAATAGCAAACTGGCGATGAATTCCGACAGTACACGGGTGAAATCAAGTTCCTATCATGTAGGAATCGTGGTTTAGAATGACATGGACGGACGTGACGTCCTGCTCGCACGTAGAAGTGAAGATTGACAGGAGTAAGCTAGTGATCAGAAAACGTACAACAGGCAATATTTACCCAATGACATGGTTTCTGCGAAATTAAACGAATTTGTTTGTTTTCGGAATTAAGCTCAATTTAGCCATGCGTTGGCAGTAGTTGAAGGAAAGGTTGGTCTAAACGGGTTTTGGGGCCATTCTGTTTGCATGAATAATTTCTTTTCTACGTGTTTGGAACTGTTTTTACGTGATCTAATAATAAATGATGTTATTTAAAATTTATTTAGCTCGAAGAAAACCAAAAATCTGAAACAACTTGACGATGATATAAATTAAAAAAAAACAAGCTTGCTATCTGAATGTACCAGAATCGAGCTTTAGCAAAGTCGGCAGAATAGATTCCCAGCACAACCGTCGTCGTCTTCCCCCTTAGCACACAAATTAATATACTGCTGCGCGGTACTAAAAAGTCTCTGACGCCTGTATAGGCCGGCTTAGTTGCGTAGGTCGTTACGCAAAAAGATGAAAAGAAAAATAATAAGCTTAACAATAAACATTTAAAGATATTCGAGTGAATTGTGCCAGCCAAACTCTTCATTCCTTGGTAAAAGTAAGGCTCAGCCCTCTACGTTACATAGGAGAAGCGTTAAATGCCTTGAAACATTCCCAAGCAACATTTTTATTCTAGTTTTGTCATCCATGCGACCGACCAGAGTCTATTTTTTGAATAAAAAATATTTAAAACTGCGATGAAAATAAAAGTTTTATGTTTTAAGATTAACCAATATCAAGGAAATTTAATTCTGAAACACAAGTATTATACATAGTTTATGAAAAATAGCCAATAAAAGTTCTAAAAAAACTCTTGAAGCTATAAATTAGAGTACCATTTCCAAAAGTAGAAAATAGAACAATATGTAAAATATATTTAATTAGGTTAAATATATGACATGTATTTATTGTCTATGAAATCTACGTTTCTGGCCAATTTAAATCATAATTACATTTAGTTTAAAGTCACTATTATAAGGGCGATGAATTAGGTTAATAAATTAATTTGCACATTGATTATAATTTTAATATCATAGTTTTACACCAACAGTGGGCTTAGAAATGTATAAGCATTTTAATATTTTTATCGTTTTAAAAGTAATTATTAAATTAAATAACATTAATGAATATCAAATATAGTAAGGTAATAGTCATAAAATAATTTTTATTATTTTAATGAATTATCAATGAATGTAAACCTTATGAATGATTGCTGAATATTCATAAAGTTTCGATTATTAGACATTATTATCTATCAATTTGCTCATCTACGACGGTTAAAACAGGCGTTTAAAAAAATGGTTGGGGTTGTGGTAAACTGGCGTTACGCGTAACGCTAGCGTAACGTAGAGGGCTGAGCCTTACCTTTACCCCTTCAGAAAAAGATGTTTACAGGGGTTTCATCGATGCTTAGAGAATGAGTCTAACGTTACTTGTATATCTACTTGGTGTTTGGGATGAAAAATCACCAGAAATGAAGATAAGATGTGGTGGAGCTTTTGTTGTTTCGTATTTATAACCTTTAATATGCCATTTAGCTGAAATACTTTGGTTAATTCGGTCATCGATTTCCACGAGTGCTTTTGTATTGAACGATAATGTGGTTGGATTTGGGATAGCGATGTTTCTTTTGATAATATCCCGACAGGGGCCAAGGCTCAGTTTTATTTTTCAAATACTTTTCACGCACTAATTCAGCAAACTAATTCAGCAGCTGAATGAAGGCAAGATTGTTGTATTTTTAAATGTTTTGCACACAAAACACGATTATCATTTCCTATGAGTGTATTGGCAAGAGCATCGAAGCTTCTGCATTTTATTACCGAAGAGGTTGGAACGAATGAATCTGGAGTTGCTGTTACATCCTTTTAAATGGCAAATATTATTTGTTTTACTTGGTGTTCTGCTATTCATTCAATTACTGAATCTTATGTTTCTCACAATATTTAATCATAATCTTATCATGATGTGCTTCTTTCGAAGTGGTCCGGCAGAACATGTTCTTCCTTTTTCAGTGTGGTCGATGATTGGTTTTGAATGTGTGATTATATTTTTGCTGAGGGAGACTTATCAAGCAATTCTGTTGTCTTTGATCGCTGCTGATTCATTTGATGCTGAACCGATCGATGAATCTTTGGACTACAACATAACATTCTACACATTGAAATTATTGACCCATATGATACTGGAAGGATATGGTCTCGTAGTACAGTCGTCAACTCGTACGACTTAACAACATGCCCGTCATGGGTTCAATTCCCAAATAGACCGCGCCGCCATACGTAGGACTGACTATCCTGCTATGAAATCAATAAGTCATTGAAAGCCAAGCCCACAAGTGGGGGTACAGGCAGGCCTTGACCGACATCGGTTGTTGAGCCAAAGAAGAAGAAGAAGAATGATACTGGAAATATAACTCCCATTCTCTAGTACGTTGTCATCTAGGACTCTATCCTGAATGTTTACTCGCGCTGCAATTAAAATCTCTGGAACATCAATTCTTTTAAATTGCTACTCCAGGCTAGAGAAGAGTTAATTATCTTACAGCCCTCAGTTATCTATTCGCTCAACTTTATAAAATTTAGTGTTGTTAGTCCTTTAGCACGTGAGTACCAAGAGTATATGGATAGGTTGTTTGTAATTGGTACTTATCATTATGTGCGTAAGAAGCGATAGCGACAAAAAATGTTTTAAGAGAGGAAAGCAACATTAAATGACTGAATTGTACTGACCGAAGATCTTTACCTGGGTGGAAATTGATTAAAATGGTTTTGTTCTGTAGCTCTGTTGGTGTTTGCGAATACAGTCTTTCCCCGAGTAACGAGAAAAATGCGTTCCAGGGACATTCGCGTAAGTCGAATATCATGTTTTTCAGCCAAAATAGGAAGGATAAAAAGTTTTTCATGATGAAATTAAATAACGAAATGTTCATTATTACTCATTTCTGTTAGTTTAGCGAAACTTTTAGCAATACTTCAATTAAATTTGAATTTTAGAAATTGTCGGAGGAAATTGTATCAATTTCTTCTCTTCTTCTCAATTGTCAAATTGTCTGAATTGTGAAAACTAAAAATTCGTGTAACTCGAATTCACGTACCTCGGGGAAAGACTGGAATTGTTTTTTTTAGGAGAAGGTAGGTAAAGACGAACTCTGTGGGTATGATGGGCACTTTTCAAAAATAAATGAGAAAGGAAATTTTTGAAAAATTCAACAATGCACCATCTAAACTTAACGTAATACAACAAATATGTGAATACTTTTGGCATAATATAGGGTAACTGTACCAGTATTCGGCAGTGTACCTGTTTCCGGCATGGTAACTAAAGCGTGTAATTATGCAAAAACGCGTTAAAAATTGCCTCATCACATATTTTTTAAATAGAGATATGCTCATTTGTTATTCATATACGAAGTACAGTCAGATTTCATTAGTTGAACGCTTTTTAGTTGAATGCTCGATAGTTGGCTGACAGTTCAATTAAAAAGCATGCGCTTGTATGGGAAAACCGGTTTTTGAAAATTTAACAAAAATCTCACGGCCTGCCGGGAAAAATGTCATACGTGCCAACTAAAAAGTACTACGATTGAATAAATAGTTGGCAGGGAATCGAAGTTCGAAGTATCTTCTATCTATATAAATAAAAATCTCGTGTCACGGTGTTTGTTGCGAGCAAGCTCCGAAACGGCTGGATCATTTTCAACGAAACTTTGCACACACCTTATGGTGGTATGAGAATAGGTTTTAAGACTCACATCATTTTCAGAAGTTGCACCAAACTTGTTTTATTAGCAATTTTCTAATCCCATGCCAAGAGCAGTATTGTTGTTGTTGTATACAGCGCTTTGACACTCGGTGTTAAGTGCAGTTTACACTGGTGTTAAAACCCCGCAAGCAAATTCGAGCAGTTTACGAGCTCGCACGAGTCCTTGCAATCGCCCCGCTGCGCAAAGCGACGGAAGAAATTATGGCGTTCGGAGAATTTTATCATGCCTTCCTTTTCTCTCCAACGGCAAATTTGTCAAGCAGCTCGTCGAGCTACCCGTCCCTGGCTCCGCCTCATACCCCTCGCCTGAGCGCGCTATCGAAGGTTTGGATGTGTTGGTGCGTCAGACGGCCAATCGCTGTCAGCCGTCGTCCGTGCTTTTTCCCTCCATAGCGCCATCTCTTTCTCGCGTGTGGTCAATGCTCGCGAGCTGTTGTGGCGCCTAAAAATGCCGTTAACAAACATTGCGGCGATGAAGTTACATTTTCACAAATCAAACCAAAAAAGCGCAATAAGTTCAATTGCTGCAATGTAAAAATGACTAAGGAATCGCTAGCACGATAGAGGGTTTGCTGTGCAACGCGCAGAACCCTAATTTGCATTAACACATTCAGCCCGGCGCTGATTTTCATGAGCTTACCGTTCCCCCGGCATCTAGAACGCAAGCTGATAGTGAAACCGGTATACTGGAAAGTTCACTGGCAGTCCCTGGAGCCTGCCATCGTGCTGAACGTGTTAAGCATTAAGCATAACTTTGTTACACTAAGCTTTTTTGCTTTCGTATGGTGTAGATTACACAGATATGCTGAGCCGTCTGCGCAAGGGTGTGAGTGTGCGTGTGTGTGCCAAAACTGTCGCCAAATGTGTTTTTCTTCGGAATGTTATGATCGATCGAAGGAAGGTGTTCATGACAGTGGCGGAGTAGGGGGAATCGGGGCGCCCTAGGCGGAAAGACGAGTTGAGGCCCCTGTAAATGGTAGCTGATGACCGGGAGGAGGGGGTACTGGCATACGGCTGTTATGAGATTGAACATTATACTTAAATTTGCTGCGGGGGGGGGGGGATTGGCGATGGAAAACCTACGATCACCGGTCACATGTCCTAAAATTGTTGCCGGCGGAAGGAAGGGGGGGGGGCAGAAGGTTCTCCAGCGGCGGGGCCCCAACTACCATCTTTCCGGCGGCCCTTGTCGCTAATACTCTGCTCACTTCTAGACATACGGCATACTACAGACTAGCGATCTTCGGCGACCGCCTAGTCCGTCTACCGTTAGATCCGCCGCTGGTTCATGACGGTGTTTTTTTATTGTGAAGGTGCATCCTTCTCCCTGCCTGCAGCGTATTTATCGGTCCCGCGGCACCGCCATTATTCCGCACATCTTAACAGCATGCCCGTCGTAGGTTCTAACGCGTATGAACCGTCCGCCGTAGCAAGGGCTGACTATCCGGCTACGTGCTACTCAAGACTTGAAAAGGCCGGCATGATCGCGTTGGCTATTACGCCAATAATAATAATAATAAGAAGAAGAACTTAGCATAGCAGTCCACACTCGGGGAAGGTTTTTGTTTTGACTTTGTGCTGCCGGGTCTACCGCTGTGGCGCGAAAATGCACGGAATTCACTCGACTAAAACATGAACCTACCGATCCGAACCCATTCCAAGGCAATGCCGGTCAATCGGCGTCATGATAACTTCTCCAAACAACAAGCCGCCAGATTCTGGACGGCAGGTGCAGCACCATATGCGCGAAAGAAATTTGCTACATATCACATGCACGTTTGCTTCGATCGTGTGCCTTTTTAACACCCCCAACAGCAGAACCGATCGCAAAGATCGTGGTGCCAATCCGATAGTTGTGTTGTCTCTCAGGTAGCGAACTCGAAAATGCATGGACTTTGTAGCCGCAGCGGATGAAAATGTACCCTCAGAATCAAATAGTTTTGGGGTTTCCACACGCACACACACACACACACACACACAAAACACATACACACACACGCACGCGAGCACGCACGCACGCACACACACACACGCACACATGCACGTACGCGTGTACGCGGGCAGGCACCCGCGAAAGTGCAAACGCAAGCACGCACCCACGAAAGCGCAAACGCAAGCACGCACTCCCCCCCCCCCACCACCAGACCACCCCCCCCCCCCTTCCCGCATGATCGATTACGGCTACCGTATCGGTAGAACGGCTGGTTCAGCTTTCTTGTATCGCATCCTCATCCAAAGCGCCGGGCGGGGTGGGGGATCGCGGCATGATAGAGTGAACGGTCACTTTCCCCGCGCTGTGTGCGTGTGTGTGTGTGTCGAGACCCAAAAACTGGAGACAGATTTCGGCAATTAAAAAAAAAATTAAAACCACTATACACTGTGCTACATGATGCATAGAAGGTCGTTGAAGCATCAAACATGTTCAAATAAAAAAATATTAGATTAGTGTTAGACGTTCTCCAACGCTTGTTTTAAATAGGCTTCTTCACCCTCGATTGGCACGGGCATCGAATGGTCTCATCAGCAGCGGCACGAAATAAAATAAACCATCAATACACCGATAACACTTGAATCCCAATCCAGCTTCTCCCACAGCGTCTCAAGGTCACACACAAATTAATAAATGCTAACACACCCCCAATAACAATACACAACCGCAATGCACATATAAGTATCAACGCATACACCGCAACAGCCAATCAGCTGGTGGCGGAAGGCACGGGCTGAAGCGCAAGTAAGGCAAGGCAGGGTGAGGGAGGGAGAAGAAGCGGACGAAAAAATGGGCGCCAATATTTTTAAATTTTTTTGACCGTTTTTTTGCTCCGCCGCCATAAATAGTTCGTCCATTTCGCCAACAGATGGCGCTAAACTTGCTCGACCCAGCGCAGGAATCGCTGAAGTCCAGCGCGGGAGACCAGCCAAAATCTGCGCTGGCCAGCGCAGATTTTGGTACATTTCCTGCGCTGGAAACTGCTCGAATTTGCGCAGCGGGGCGATAGCTTTTTAGCTTATCTTAATTTGATTTTCTTTAGATTTTCTCAATTGACAGTTCTTATACTAATTTGACACATCAAATGCCAAACTCAAAATAAATTCTCTTTACGGCAAATTTTTAAAAACCATTTAAAATAGCACAAAATTTAAATTTTTTAGTTGAAATCAGATCAAATAACTAATTTAATGGCTAAAACCTGCCCCTTCAAGCAGAATGATACGGGAGTTAGCTATAATTTGACCGAAAATATCGAATTGCGACATACGCTAATATCAGAGATACGCGATTGCCTCCAGTCCGCATTAATAGCATATATCATAGAGTGCCTGTATATGATATATGGTATATATGGGTCCAATAAACTCTGTGGTAAACCAAAAACTCAGTAGTACCCAAGCGGATGATTGTAGATCTTAATTACCTACTGTTATTACGATCGCTAAGAAGAATCGAAGCTTTGGGATAAAACCATAGTAATCATTGTAATCGTTGTTTTATACTCCTTGGATTGCAAATTTTTCTATTTTTAATAAAAACGGGACATTAATTTTATCCCGCGTGAAACCGGGTAAATCAGCTAGTATATATATAAGCAATTGGTTTCTTTTTAGAATACCTGAATGTTCTTCTTTCAAGATAAATCAAGATAAATTAAAGATAAATAGATTTGTTGTTTAAGGTTCTGTTTTAGGTTTATGTTTTTAATGTATTGCTCGAGTAAATGTGTTTATAAAATACATACAAATAAAAAATTGTCTACGGCAAACTCACTGCGAATGTCGCTTGCAAGAACTATAAAATGTATCCAATTGTCATGTTCGTTTTTCTTCAAACTTTCATTCAATGTAGCATGTGTACGTCAAACTAAACTCTTTGTAACAAGTACAAACGCATAGATAGAAAATGTATGGCAATTCATACTACTACAACACAGGTTCAGCTGGCAAAACATAAGTATTAACAACACAAAAACATCAAGATATGAAAAATGTGCCATCTGCACTGATTGGAAACGTGTTCAAAGTTTGAAAATTTTGCCACTTATAAGTCAGAAAGAATAACACGATAACGTAAAAATGCTTTTTAAGATTTTGCCTCTGGTTGAAAAATAATCATCCGCTTTTCAAGCTACGTCCTCAAATAAATTCATCACCAGCTGAAACCACAGCAGTATTTACTTAAAACTTTTGACCCAACTTTTAAGATAAATTGCACGTACTAACAACACCGCATTGAAACGGCAATGTGGTAGGGATTTTGATTTGGAAAAGGGAGAAAGAGCTTATTTTGTTTTTTATAACTTTTGTCAAACATGTCGTAGTAGTATAGAGTAGTATATAGTATATAGAATTTGAAAATTCACATGATAGATAGAAAAATATTTTTTGTAGCTCTAGTGTTACAACTGGTTACATAATTTAATTTTAAAATACGTTTCGTTAAGAAAAATAGCAGTAGAAAAAATTTCTTTGCTATCATGTGGTCAACAATAAGGAAGAAAATCTACAAATGTTACACATCACCTCAATAAAAGAAGGATTTCAATTGGTTTTACCACATCTGCCTAACCGCCCAATAGAGATACGCATAAGAAAAAAGAGCGTTTGTGTTCTGAAACGATTTTAGGAGAAAAAATAGATGCTAACTTTTGATAATAAAACCCCTGGAATATCTTTATACTTTTTCGTATATATAAATTAAACACAAATAGAAGTTGACGCCAACTTAAAAATTGTTACCATGTTTCAATTTAATTCCTCTACAAAAACGTAGATGGAGAACTGTTCTACATAACGTCAAAATGTTGAAGTGTGGTAACGTATTCTTTCATTCTTTATTTGTTTTATTTTCTTTCAAGCAACAAACATCAATACGGTTCACACAATTACTATTCTCCGTTCAATTTTATCTCAACGAACGTATCATACATATGTTTGCATCTTTTGCTCAAATACAATATAATTTATTCTAAGGTGCGGTTTTTTTTTATCGAGAACATGTTTGCATTGCATTCAAGCATAAAATGTATTCTATAATTGTTCGAAAATATCCGTTCACAAAGTCGTTGTATATGTGCTTTGAATTGTGTTTGTGATAAACTTTAAACTTGGTCATTTCATTACTCTTTTGTCTTCTTCAAGCGATTCCAAATGTATGTTATGTGTAATATATCAATCGCCTTTTTATTGTGCCTTTGTTATGTAGTTTAAGGTTTTTATATAAGCTATTAAACCTACAGTACACATCCGACGGTAGCAATACAAGAAGCAATGCAATCAGTAATTTCGGAAAAGTAATTTGATGACGCTGAAGACGGGTGATGCCAGTTCCTGTCAAATCAATAACAACGGAACCTATCGGGCTGCCAATATGTTTCCACAATAAGAATGATTTATTTGTGTAGTTTTGGCATGCAGTGAACATAATTTTTCAAATTAACGAAAATTCAAGTTGTGTACTCAGTTTAGTACAGTTTAGTGACGAATTACATACATATGGGCTAAAACGGTTGCATTACTGATTGCAATCGTATCGTCTGACCTTAACATATTGAATTACACATAACAGGGCGTCACAGTCATAATTCGCACATTCAAATATAATTTATGATTTAGCCCTTCCTACAATTAAATTCACTTTAGTGCTTTAACTTTTTTAAATTTAGATACCAAGATTTCCGCTATAAAACAAGCTAAAGATACTGATAACCCCGTTCCAAGGAGCTCCCAAACGGGAATTAGATCGTCTGTTAGCACAATCAAATCATTAAACGTTTGTTCTCGACGAATGTACACTTTCTTTGGAAACCATATTTGTAGTTGTCTATGATAGAGTCCAACATCATACATTATATCCATGTATCGCTGATACTCTCGCACAGCCGGGCATGTCCAACTGAAAATAATGTGCTTCATACGGTAATACACACGCGGTTTAATCACAATCAAATCGGCTTTAACGGGTAATGACCATTCATACGGATTCGTATTCAAAAAATGTGCTAGATCGCAACTCACTATTGACGCATTCTGCAGTGTTATATCAACATCCATCTGATCCACCTCTTTCAACAAGGGCTCTAATTTTGCAGGGAGTAGATTAGGTAGGTTTGTTCTCTTTGTAATTATCAACGTTTGATTTTGTTCGATAAATTCATTCACTGTTTCGGGATTTTCTCAAACGGATCGGCAGACATGAGAGACAAAAGTATCGCTTGATAGGTTTCAGTTAATAGGAATATTAAAACGCAAATCACACATAAAATAAGTCGATTACCTGTAGCTAGGCTATGTTCAGGCTCACCACCGCCAAAAAAACACTTTAAGATCAAGTAACGCGGCACGCGCTCGGGGAACATTAAGCTCACTATCTGAATTGCAACCAAAATCACTACTATCACCAACCATATCTGCCATTTAAATGGGGACAACAATAGCTGCAGATGCATTCGCTCATAACGGCGAGGTAAAACAATGCAATATTCCTGTATATCTTTCCAATATGCTACTTCAAATACTTTTTTTGAAGTCTCTACGGGGTTTAACAAAACATGCATCTTTCCAGATAACATCTTATGCAAAAGTTTGTTTAGCTCAATTTCACGGTGAAAACGATATCTTGCTCCTTGTTTCTCTATAATGGTTAAGAATGCACTTATTTCCAGGTTACGGATATTGTTACCTGTTCGATACACGTGTGCCAGCATAGGAACAATCCCAACTTCATACACAAAATTGCGATAATTAGTTAATGTACCATCGAACAATCGGTTTTCTGCATCACTGTCATTGGACACCGTTATCCATTTTTCTATTAACGCACCAGTTACGTACACTCTGGTTTTGGTATGATTTTTTGATGGGGCGACAAATTGCAGTACCTTTATAATACCACCTCTTTTTAATTCGCTACCGTACTTGATGATGTGTGTATTGTCTACTCCATGGAATAATTGGATATATATAGAGTACTTATTTGGATTGGAATACCAAATGATTCACCCCAGTGACACTGCAAACAAATTTTACGGAGTTTTTATTTGCTTATTCTGATTATTCTTCAAATTATGTTTTAAGTTACTTACATATGTACTATTTGTGCAACATTGTAAAACTAATGACGGTTTCCGATGTATTTCTTGCATGCTATCCAATGTGTTTATAGTCCCGGACACGAGAGTAATACGTCGGAGTGCTACATACGGACGCTCGTTTTGTAATCTAGTGACCACATCTTCAAACACTTGCTCATTACAATTAACACACAATATATCATGAGTTTGCTCTTGCTCCAAACGGTCGACCACCCGCTGTGCGATCAAAAACGCTTCTGTAACAAAATGTTCACAACATACTCTACTGGCAAGAAAGCTGAAAATCAACAACCTGATATGTTGCTTCATTTTAATTCTTCAAAATTTAGAAATGTTTAAAATCAAGGTATCGCATCACATAGATCATGGTTCACAATCATCGCTACCATTTTATACTCCTTTTTAATTTTACCAAAAATATGCACCTGGTTTGTTCTCATCAGGTCAGATAATTATCTGACATAATCCATTACAATTACAATAGCTATTATTTATAATTGTAAATCATCGAAAAGGATTATGCTATTATCGATTAGGAATGGTAATGATAGTATCACATTGCCTTGATGAAATATGTAGAAGAAAACAACATATAAGCTATGTGAAAACAAAAAATAAATAAAATAGGAATAAAAAAAAATACAGCAAGTCCATTACAACAAAAACTAAATACGTTTAGAATAAAAATTACAGCAAGTCCATTGATTGAATATATATAATATATATATATATATATATATATATATATATATATATATATATATATATATATATATACATACGATATATATATATATATATATATATATATATATATATATATATATATATATATATATATATATATATATATATATATATATATATATATATCCATATATTAACCATATATTATATATATAACCATATATATATTATATATATAACCATATATATAACCATATATATATATATATATATATATATATATATATATATATATATATATATATATATATATATATATATATATATATATATATATATAATCTCGAGTCACGGTGTTTGTTACGAGCAACCTCCTAGACTGCTGGATCATTTTCAACGAAACTTTACCCTATGGTGGTATTAGAATAGGTTTTAAGACTCACATCATTTTCAGAAGTTACATTAATCTTTATTAATTAGCAATTTTTTAATCCTATACCAAGAGCAGTATTGTTATTGTTGTATACAGCGCTTTGACACTCGGTGTTAAGTGCAGTTTACACAGGTGTTAAAACCCCGCATGCCAATTCGAGCAGTTTGAGAGCTCGCACGAGGCCTCGCAATTGCGATAGCTTTTAAGGGCTGGGTACAATGGGTATTATGGGTACAGATATTCCCCGATATACGCCATATTCGATATACGCGATTTTGGTATACGTTACGTTCTAAATTTGACAGTTTTTTTAGCAAATTGTACAAATTTGACAGATCGAATGTCAAATGCAAAATAACTTCCCTTTGGTTGAATTTTTAAAAAAACCATTTCAAAAGGTACAGGTATTCCTCGATATACGCCATACACGATATACGCAATTTCGCTATACGCGATTTTCTTAATTTGATAGTTCTTATACTAATTTGACACATCAAATGTCAAACTCAAAATAAATTCTCTTTAGGTCAAATTTTAAAACCATTTAAAATGGTACAAAATTGTAATTTTTTAGTTGAAATCAGATCAAATGACTAATTTAATGGCTAAAACCTACCCCTTTAAGCAGAATGATACGAAAATTAGCTATAATTTGACCGAAAACATCGAAATTCAACTTACTCTAAGATTAAAGATACGCGATTGCCCTCCGGTTCGCATTAATATCATGGAGTGCCATTACGTGGTAAACCAAAAACTAAGTGGTATACAAGCGGATGATTGTCATAGCAGATCTGACCTACTGTTATTACGACAGATAAGAAGAATCGAAGCTTTGGGATAAAACCCCTTTTAAACTCTATTTTAAAAAAAAGGAGAATATAATTTTATCCCGTGTAAAACCGGATAAATCAGCTAGTTATATATAAAAAAGATATATATCTTTTTTCATACATCATATATCTTATCATATATCTTTTTTTTTTTAAATACCAAGTCTCAGCTAATAAAATATCCCTCCATCAGAAGATAGGTTCAGATATTGATGGTTGGACTGTAACAACTACAAGGGTATTATGGTGTTGCATACGGCCTATAAAATATTCTCCCTGACCCTTCAGGATCGACTTCTCCCCCACTATACGGCAGATCTTTGAAAAGACACATACCATCTCTTCATTGACTTCAAAGCCATATGATAGTATGATAGCATAGCCGGGGAAATATTCGATGCTATGACCTCTTTTGGAATCTCAAACGGCCAAGTGATACGGCATGTTAGAATGACTATGACCAATGTGACTTGGTAGGCGAAGGTGGATGAACAACTCTCAGTACGAGGATGGAGACTTCGCGAATAATCTACTATAAGTCAACCCAGATGCTGCTGCAGATGACGCTGATGATATACAGCCATTTTCCCAAACTCGATCGAATTCGGGAACGATCGTAGCGATTGTCAAAATGACATAAAATGGTTGTTTCCTTGGATGTTTTTTGAACATTTTGCCATATTTTACGTATAACTAAGCAGGATACTCATGAAATAAATTAAAGCAACCGTTGTATATAGGCGGCAGATAGTCTCGGATTGTAGATAAACGAGGCAAAGATCATACTGATGGTGGCAATATTCCTGTCAATCGGTTTTTGGCCTGAATGATTCCTTCTTAAGAGCCTGCGCTTCGTTCAATCGAATGCATGAGTTATTCGACTATCACGTAAAATTGTCCCGCTTTCGTTCCCGTCTGCCCAAATCCTCAACTCTATCTATTTTCTCCCATCCTTATATTCTTCTTCCTTTCCCAGATATTAAATACTAAATATTGTGAAACCCTAGGTGGCATACAACACCAATAAAAAAAACAAACAAACATCCAATAAACAATAACAAATACAACATTAGAGAGCGGTACTTGTTCCAAACTACCAATTTGGCAATGCGTTGCGATTTTGCCAAAATGTATGGGATTTGACAGACGCGTGCGTTAACGACGCCCGACGCAGCGTCAAAGTAGAAAAAATTCTATTCCGACGCACGACGTGATGCGTCTGTCAAAATAATTTAACCATATCGGGTGAAAATCGATATTTTTTTACGTTAAATTGTTTCGGGCGCAATTTTGCTTGTAATTGGACTACTAAATAATTTTATAAACAAAACAAAATAAATGTAGAGAAAATAATTGCGTAATTTCTGCAAAACAGGTGTGTGCGGGTCAGTATACAATATGCAAAAACACGTAAACATGCTTTGCACTGTTTTGGGAAAGGATTTTACAGTTGTTATTTAACATTATAATCAGTTGTAAAGCCTATAAATAATAGGCATTATTGCTGTTTGTTAATGTTTTTCTTTGTAAAATGTGTTGACACATCCATGCAGAACGCAGCGAATAGATACCAGCTTGCGTCACGCAATGCGTTGCGATACGCTGCGTCGGAACAAGTACCAAGCCCTTACGTAGGCGTGACGTACAGATAGGTGAACACAAGGTGTGTTTATTTAGAAGGTGGATTATTAGCGCGTTTGCCGGGCGCCATCGTTGAGTATTGTTATGTCAAATCGCATACAATTTTCTATGCCCCCCTCTAGCCCTTCCCGATTTTAATACCGGAGCACGCAGTATTGTTATGTCAAGTCGTGAAATGTCAATTTGCTCTGAAGCACTTCACCTCCTAATATCCATACACCTTGGGTGAACACACTTTTTTAGTCGTTCAAGATTTCACCTATCTCAGGTCAAAGGTCAGCAACAACAATAGCATGGTAGCTGTGTTGCGCGCAAGAATGGTAACTGCAAACCGGCCATTATACAGCCTGAAAAATCAGTTCGCCTCAAAGAACCTCTCGCGACGCACGAAGCTGGGACTATATAGTACCTATACAGTACCGCTACTCACATCCGCCTCTGAGACATGGACACTGTCGAAATCTAACGAAACCCTCTTAGCCGCGTTGGAGAGGAAGATGTTGAGAACAATTTTGGTATGTGTGGAAGGACAATAGAGGAGCCGTTATAACAATGAGCTATACGAAATGTACAGCGACCTCACTATCGTGTAGCGAAATAGATAGCTACCGCTAAAAAAATAAATAAATCTCTCTTCTGAATTGCATTGGCATAATCATGGAGAGAATGGTAAATAGAAGACTGCTGCAAGAATTAGAAGACTGCAACCTCCTTAGTACCAATCAACACGCCTTTAGAGGTGGGAAAGGTACTGATACATATTTTGCCCAACTTAATGAACCTTTAGAAATCCACTATCCCAAAGGCACTGTGCAATACTTGACTGTGTTAAATTAGATTTATTAGAAGCTTTTGACAGATCCTGGTGGCATACAATTCTTGAACAGCTTAATACATGGAGTTTTGGAGGACGCATTACAGCGTATCTTCAAAGCTTCCTTTCAGATCGCACATTTAAAGTATTAAATGGAACTCTATCTTCTCACGTGCACGTTCAAGAGAATGGTGTTCCCCAGGGTGCCATTCTCTCTCCCACTCTTTTCTGATTAGTGTAGAATTCCTCTTCCACCTCATGCCTAGTAACATTAAATATTCCATGTATGCTGATATAGTTCTTGTCTCAGTATCTAACAATAGAACTGAATCACAGACAACTTTACAAGAAGGAGTCAATATAGTTCAGAAATGGTCACGTTGGACAGGGACACAATTTCACACTCCAAATCCAAAATACTTCACATCTGCAATAGCAAATATCATATTCTAAAACCCATAACATACAATAACTCAGTAATACCTAACACATGCACAGCCGATATCCTAGGAGTGACTTTTGATCGTCATTGAAAGTTTAAAACACACACTACGCGGGTCAAAAGAGAAGCGAAGAACCGTATTATTTTTTTCAGAATGCTTGGTACCGATCAACATCGCGCCGACAACATAGTAGCAGCTGCAGGATGAATGATGGAGAAAAACATCAAGGCCTATACCCTTGTTCAAACGCAAACGCCGAATTCACCATGCTAGCAGAACAAACACTCCCGTCAGTCACCAAACTCATCCAAATCGGAAATCGCTCCTGGTTCTGCCGCCCACCACAAACAGACTGGACCATCAAAAATCAGCTTCGGGCTGGTTGCAATAGTCTTATTGCCAATACTCATTTTGCTGAATTTGTTCAGCAAAAATACCATAACCACCACCTGATCTTCACTGACGGATCAGTGCAAAAGGGCTGTGAAATCTACTCCAGCATCGACAATAGTGCCATCCGACTACCAGACCATACCTCAATCTTTACCGCAGAAGCCTTGGTTATTGCAGCTGACGAAGGCCTACGCAGAGACCAACCCGTTTTTCTTCGCCGTCAGTCTCAGTGTCCTTTAAGCACTTGAATCTGGAATTACCCGTGATCCAAACATCCAACAACTCTGCAATATACCGAATTCACACCAAGTATTCACGGAAACGAAATAGCAGACTGACTAGCAAATGCAGGACGTAATAACCCGGCATGTTGCCATAACACTCTTCCACGCCGTGATTTCATTCGTCTTAGCAAAGCCATCATCGCCAATAGCTGGAATGGTTATTGACAGTGCTGCAAAATGTCATGAGTATCACGAGATTTTCACCAACGAAAACAATGAACACATCCGTGGTAGCATGATGCTCATTGCTGACAGTCAATAAAAGTGCGTCATGACATGCTGAACACGACATGTGAATTCTTGAGTCCAACGCGATACTCTGACTGACAAGCTTAGCTTAATGCCAGCGCACGCATTATCATGATTTTTTCTGGCTGTGAACAGTGCTGCCAAATGCCACTGTTTCAATCATCAAAACTCATGACTGAAACGAAGCTCAAATCAGATCACGTACACAACTGAGATGATCAGTGACTATACTCAAACAGTTGGTGGATCAATCACATGCTTGGTGACATTTAGTTTAGCACCCAACTTTTGATCACTCACTTGGTCACGACATTGTTGTCGGCGATAATCGCGACATTCTTGAAATACACTTGACGCGTGGACTCTAACAACAAAATGAGCATGCTTTCTCCCTATATCTGTTTTGATTATCTGTCGGGTCAAACAGAGCAAGAAAACATGCTCATTTTGTTTCTTAGAACCACTCGCACGCAAACCCGCTGCGCAAAGCGACGGAAGAAATTATGGCGTTCGGAAAATTTTATCATGCCTTCCTTTTCTCTCCAACGGCAAATTTGTCAAGCAGCTCGTCGAGCTACCCGTCCCTGGCTCCGCCTCATACCCCTCGCCTGAGCGCGCTATCGAAGGTTTGGATGTGTTGGTGCGTCAGACGGCCAATCGCTGTCAGCCGTCGTCCGTGCTTTTTCCCACCATAGCGCCATCTCTTTCTCGCGTGTGGTCAATGCTCGCGAGCTGTTGTGGCGCCTAAAAATGCCGTTAACAAACATTGCGGCGATGAAGTTACATTTTCACAAATCAAACCAAAAAAGCGCAATAAGTTCAATTGCTGCAATGTAAAAATGACTAAGGAATCGCTAGCACGATAGAGGGTTTGCTGTGCAACGCGCAGAACCCTAATTTGCATTAACACATTCAGCCCGGCGCTGATTTTCATGAGCTTACCGTTCCCCCGGCATCTAGAACGCAAGCTGATAGTGAAACCGGTATACTGGAAAGTTCACTGGCAGTCCCTGGAGCCTGCCATCGTGCTGAACGTGTTAAGCATTAAGCATAACTTTGTTACACTAAGCTTTTTTGCTTTCGTATGGTGTAGATTACACAGATATGCTGAGCCGTCTGCGCAAGGGTGTGAGTGTGCGTGTGTGTGCCAAAACTGTCGCCAAATGTGTTTTCTTCCGGAATGTTATGATCGATCGAAGGAAGGTGTTCATGACAGTGGCGGAGTAGGGGGAATCGGGGGCGCCCTAGGCGGAAAGACGAGTTGAGGCCCCTGTAAATGGTAGCTGATGACCGGGAGGAGGGGGGTACTGGCATACGGCTGTTATGAGATTGAACATTATACTTAAATTTGCTGCGGGGGGGGGGGGGGGATTGGCGATGGAAAACCTACGATCACCGGTCACATGTCCTAAAATTGTTGCCGGCGGAAGGAAGGGGGGGGGGGCAGAAGGTTCTCCAGCGGCGGGGCCCCAACTACCATCTTTCCGGCGGCCCTTGTCGCTAATACTCTGCTCACTTCTAGACATACGGCATACTACAGACTAGCGATCTTCGGCGACCGCCTAGTCCGTCTACCGTTAGATCCGCCGCTGGTTCATGACGGTGTTTTTTTTATTGTGAAGGTGCATCCTTCTCCCTGCCTGCAGCGTATTTATCGGGTCCCGCGGCACCGCCATTATTCCGCACATCTTAACAGCATGCCCGTCGTAGGTTCTAACCGCGTATGAACCGTCCGCCGTAGCAAGGGCTGACTATCCGGCTACGTGCTACTCAAGACTTGAAAAGGCCGGCATGATCGCGTTGGCTATTACGCCAATAATAATAATAATAAGAAGAAGAACTTAGCATAGCAGTCCACACTCGGGGAAGGTTTTTGTTTTGACTTTGGTGCTGCCGGGTCTACCGCTGTGGCGCGACAAATGCACGGAATTCACTCGACTAAAACATGAACCTACCGATCCGAACCCATTCCAAGGCAATGCCGGTCAATCGGCGTCATGATAACTTCTCCAAACCAACAAGCCGCCAGATTCTGGACGGGCAGGTGCAGCACCATATGCGCGAAAGAAATTTGCTACATATCACATGCACGTTTGCTTCGATCGTGTGCCTTTTTAACACCCCCAACAGCAGAACCGATCGCAAAGATCGTGGTGCCAATCCGATAGTTGTGTTGTCTCTCAGGTAGCGAACTCGAAAATGCATGGACTTTGTAGCCGCAGCGGATGAAAATGTACGCCTCAGAATCAAATAGTTTTGGGGTTTCCACACGCACACACACACACACACACACAAAAACACATACACACGCACGCGAGCACGCACGCACGCACACACACACACGCACACATGCACGTACGCGTGTACGCGGGCAGGCACCCGCGAAAGTGCAAACGCAAGCACGCACCCACGAAAGCGCAAACGCAAGCACGCACTCCCCCCCCCACCAGACCCCCCCCCCCCCTTCCCGCATGATCGATTACGGCTACCGTATCGGTAGAACGGCTGGTTCAGCTTTCTTGTATCGCATCCTCATCCAAAGCGCCGGGCGGGGTGGGGGATCGCGGCATGATAGAGTGAACGGTCACTTTCCCCGCGCTGTGTGCGTGTGTGTGTGTGTCGAGACCCAAAAACTGGAGACAGATTTCGGCAAATTAAAAAAAAATTATAACCACTATACACTGTGCTACATGATGCATAGAAGGTCGTTGAAGCATCAAACATGTTCAAATAAAAAAATATTAGATTAGTGTTAGACGTTCTCCAACGCTTGTTTTAAATAGGCTTCTTCACCCTCGATTGGCACGGGCATCGAATGGTCTCATCAGCAGCGGCACGAAATAAAATAAACCATCAATACACCGATAACACTTTGAATCCCAATCCAGCTTCTCCCACAGCGTCTCAAGGTCACACACAAATTAATAAATGCTAACACCCACCAATAACAATACACAACCGCAATGCACATATAAGTATCAACGCATACACCGCAACAGCCAATCAGCTGGTGGCGGAAGGCACGGGCTGAAGCGCAAGTAAGGCAAGGCAGGGTGAGGGAGGGAGAAGAAGCGGACGAAAAAATGGGCGCCAATATTTTTAAATTTTTTGACCGTTTTTTTGCTCCGCCGCCATAAATAGTTCGTCCATTTCGCCAACAGATGGCGCTAAACTTGCTCGACCCAGCGCAGGAATCGCTGAAGTCCAGCGCGGGAGACCAGCCAAAATCTGCGCTGGCCAGCGCAGATTTTGGTACATTTCCTGCGCTGGAAACTGCTCGAATTTGCGCAGCGGGAAGCATATCACCCGTGACCATCGCGATGATCACCGACTGAAAATGTCGCGACCAAGTGATTGAACACGTGTTGGTTGCACACAAAGTCACCAAGCATGCGATGGTCGCACCAACTGTTTGAGGCTCGCCTCTGATCTTCGCAGTAGAGCTCGTGACGCTGAGATGATTTTGTTTCAGCCAGAATTTGTCATGACTATGTCAGTGACATTTTGCAAAATTGATCACAGCAAAAAAAAAAGTCGTGATATAGTGACTGACCAAGCGATGGTCGCAAACATGTCATGAGCATGTATTAGTCGCAGCAATCGTTCTGAGTATCACCTCTGATTATCACAATTGAGTACGTGACGCTGATATGGATTTTGTTTCAGTCATATTTTTTATGACATTGATAGTGATATTTTGCAGCACTGGTTATTGAGTTAGTAGCGGTAGCTCTTTCCTGAGAATTATCAAGACCACAAAACCACCATGGAAAGACCATCCATCACACCAATACCAGAGAATACTATCACGACTTTGAATAGGACACACCGTGCTCATCTACACTTTTTTTACTTCTACACGCAAAAATCCAGCCTATCACTATGAAGTTTCTGAGACTGCAAATTAGACCACTGAATCGACACCGCCCTCTCACCAGACAACGATTGCCAAACTTTTAAAATTCCTTCGTATTACTAACCTTTATAAAGAACTCCAACCAAATCCAAATTTTGTAACAGGTAATTTAAAAAAAATAAAATCAACAGATAATAATAGCTATAAGTAAACCGAGACTACCCGATATAAGTTAATGTACAAGGCACAAATGGCTTGCAAAGAAAAATGTTAGATTTTAAGTATATAATTAATTCAATTATTAAAAGAGGCGAATGAGGCCATTCGGCGCAAAGTCTCTATTAAAAAAAAAAAAACAAAAAAAAAAAATTGTTGTGTAGCGCAGTGGTCTCCAACCTGTGGTCCGCGGACCACTTGTGGTCCTTGTCGTTAACAGACGTGGACCACGAAAGAATTTAGTTTTGATAATGAAAAGCTTACTATTATACATATCGTGCATGTTTGTCCCCACCATTAATATCAAATTTTCAACATGCATGTCTAGAATAATATTAAGACATATTTTTGATCAAAAACTTTGAACTAAGTTTAAAAAAATGTATGCCCTCAATGGATGGGAGCCGCGGCAAATGTATTTTCAAAGCCAAGTGGTCCACGACCGTAAAAAGGTTGGGGAGCACTGGTGTAATGTATCAAGCTCACTAGCCTCCGGTGAGCTGGCCATGTTGTACGCATGGAAACGGACGACCCAGCCTCCACAGAATTAAGTCTTTTTAGGCCGTCCCCAAGGACAGAGGAGGCGTGGTAGGCCCACATTGAGGTGGCAAGATGGCGTTGAGATCATTAAGCCCGGGATAACGGATTGGCAGACGAAGGCGCGAGACCGTGAGCGGTTTCGGACACTTCTGAGGCAGATGAAGACCGCAAAGCGGTTGTAGCGCCGGATAAGTAAGTAATTCTTCACAGTTTTCTGCGTGAATTATAAATGAATTTGTTGTGCTTGTTGCAATCTTTGTAGGACCTAGAAAAAGTTGTATTAGTATGTACGTGGGCACTTGCATCAACGGTACAATTTTAAATTGTCTATTTCGGGACCCTTCACGATTCTAGTCAGTTTTTTTGTATGGAGTTTGACAGTTGGAGGCTGAAATCATGTAAAAACTCCATACAAACCACACAAAAAACTAGCCTGCAATTTTCAGTCTTGATTATTCTAGCCTAAAAGCTATAATTAGATTCGAGTAGCTGCTCGAAAGCACGGTGTTGTTTACATTTACCCCAAGGTGCATTAAAGAGATCAGGTGGTGGAATCCAGAAGCGAAGTGTATGTAGTCCAGGTTTCATAGTATGTTTTTTAAAACCAAATTTTAATATCACTTTTTGACAGGATGGGTGAAAACTTTTGTTCAAACAAGCTTTCTGGAGGCTTGACGAATACTCAAAACACTCTTAAAATCTTTATTCAGAAGCAGAAGCGATAAAAATCAGCCTTTTAAATTCATACACCTTGGGATAAGCCCACCTGTATATTATACACACTTAGATAGCTGCTCGAAAACTGCCATACAATGCAAACAGCTGACAGGCTAAAATTTCAGCCTACGAACTTACAACGGAAAGGGCCCCATTGACAGAATTAAGCCGGTCTCGTGGTCGAGTCGTCAACTCGTACGTTTTAACAACATGCCTGCCATGGGTTCAAGACCCAAATGGACTGTGCCGCCATACGTAGGACTGACTATCCTGCTATGCAGGGTAATCCGTAAGTCACTGAAAGTCAACCCCACAAGTGGTATAGGCAGGCCTTGATCGACAACGGCTGTTGAGCTAAAAGAAAAAAAAATGACAGAAGTAAATATAAAAACTGTCCTATAACTAGATTCAATGCCAATAGATTACATATACCAAAGATAGTTGTTAAATATATATTCTGTTTATGCCGTACACCACCGTCTTCATGTCTCATTTGTTCGGACACAACAGCATGTGTTTTAGTAGTTGTTTGGTGGACACCCTTAAATCCGACACCTCATATTTTCTCCCATTTTCTGACTTTCAGGCTTTCTGGATAGCTCGGAAATCACGTATTTCTTCACTTCAATAATGAGGGTACTCTTTAGCTATGCTTCTGCAAAAAATCAGGCCGAGATAATTAAAAATTTCAAAAAACATAGTACACAAAAAAACGATATGAATAGCATGAGGTCGTCTTAAGGTATATAGCTAGCTAATATTGAACGATATAGTGGTATCATTATAAAAAGATGGATTTCAATTTTGTGTGTCTACTAAATGACCTATGTCTAGATTACTAGTTCCGAAAATGAATATAATGGCTATGTTTGGTTTTCCATGAGTGTTTTTAAATACTGGTCGATTTTTTTGCGATCGCTTTGCCGAAGTGTATTGGGGCGACCGCCACTAAAGTTATGAGAGACTTAAAACTAAAACTAAAAACTAAAAATCAATCAATTAATTTGTGGATAACATTTGTGCATAACAAAAGACAGGATACATGATACACATTTAGTTATGCGTATAATTTGGCAAAATGTTAAAAAAAAACATCCAAGGAAACAACCATTTTATGCCATTTTGACAATCGCTATGAACGTTCCCAAATTCGATCAAGTTAGGCAAAGAGGCTGATTAATTAATTAGAATCATAAAAACGTTTAAAAGAAACCTTCACAGCCAGTACATCCTTCCTCCATGTGTTTAAAACAGTTTTTAATAAGGATAACTTTTGAACAGTTTTAAAATTGGTACTGCACCAACCTTCCCCCTCCCCTTTTCCCCTTCCATGCTCTACTGCGATCCGGCAGAATATTTTTTACAATGATGCGGCCCGTGACCCAAAATTTTAAACTCATTCAATCACTGTGCTAAACAAACCACGGGCCGCATGCGGTTCCTAGGGGTTTTGAATACTGATATCCATCGCTTGAATACTGATCCAGAACTCCCCCCTCGTACTGAAGTGGTATGGGGAGAAAAATTGCAAGAGCTCGACCAACAGTCCATCGCAGAAATCAGACTTATTGCTTTTCAGCGGCTTGATGGCGCTTTAAAACCGTATATAATTGTAAAAAAAGGCCTGATATCTATGTGGTCTGCAGAATGACGAATTGTCTCCATTCCTTATAAAAATGACTTCCCAATGTTGGCCTATATTGTGCTGAAATTTAACAATTATTGTTCATAGTACTAGTGAATAGATTGTATTCGTAGTTCATGTGCATATTAAATGGCCTAAGCTTAGAATGACCGCTTAGTTAGCCGGTCTCGTAGTACAGTCGTCAACTCGTACGACTTAACAACATGCCCGTCATGGGTTCAAGCCCCAAATGGACCGTGCCGCCATACGTAGGACTGACTATCCTGCTATGGGGGGGGGATCAATAAGTCAATGAAAGCCAAACCCACAAGTAGTGTGGTACAGGCAGGCCTTGACCGGCAACGGTTGTTGAGCCAAAAAGAAGAAGAGAAGCTTAGAATGAATATGCTCGGTTTTCAATGATGATCATATCGAATCATGTTGTAGCAAGGCATGATCAATGCGTCATATTCTAGCTGTTGGTCTTCATACTCTAGAGAAAGTCTTTATATTGTGTGCCTAAGTTTTTGTAACGAGTGAAAACCCTTGTATCCCTTTTATGTACATTGCCACAGACACATATTTCAATCGGTCAATACAATGGAGCCATCAACTTAGTTGTATAGTTGAGAATTATTGTATTGTTTTTAATAATGCAACAAAAACAAATGAAATAACCAAAATTAAAGGTAAACCATTAAGAGTCCAAGTAGCAATAAAAAAAGTATCATACAATATTCAAGAGCTAATTATCTTAAACAATTCGTTTTTAAACAGAAAAAGATAAAGGTACTAAAATTACGAATGCGCCGAATGTCAAGTACTAGGCGTTCTGTTGTTTGTGCGGTAGCGCAGGTGAACGATTTATGTATGGCGCACCCTGAAGAGGTGTGCTCGAAAAATGTTTGAATGCATTTTTTGTCACATTTAAGGTTCAATGATAAGTCTGATTTTGTACAGCTTGTTCAACACATGTGAAATGAGGTTTGGAGAAAAATGGAAGATATAAAAAATTATACATTTTTTATTCATTCCCAAAGTTGTAAAATATCATTTGAATATTTTGTAGTAACTTTGACTTTGTAGTCATAATTTATTAAGTTGAAATGATAGAGTTATAATATTAAAGTATTTTCTTAATTTACTTTTGAATCTTGTAATAAACACGATAATTTTTTAATCAGACATATTATCTTTATTTCCGACCGCCCTTGTCTGGCTGTGATATGTGATGTGACGCATAAGAAAAATTAATGTCAGATGTTTTCTATCTAAATGTTTTAGCGCTCGTAATATCATACATATATAGATCCTCTTGCACTGGTATTTGTTCAAAAAAAATTACATTCAGAGAAATTTTCATGTGGCCCGTCATGGCCAAATAGTTAAAAATGTGTCCCGCCCGCAAATACGGTTGTTCATCTAGGTTGAAGTGTTAAAAAAAGTTGTAGAAAAAACAATGTAGAATGTTTAATAAAACTCATGAGATAGTCTGGATGTGTTTTGCAAAAAGGCAAAAATTCTTGTAAGACAGCATGCGACTTGATTATTTAAAAATTATGATGAAAATTACGCTGCATACATATGTTTTCATGAGTTCGATCAACGGACCGTCCGGTTCGTAAAGTCCTTTTAGACCGTCCAGAAGGAAATAGTAAGCAAGGTAGGTCCTAGTGGATGTGGCAAGATGGAATAGAGGTGACGGTTCTAGTGCCGGATAAGTTAGTATATAACTATTCAAAATGTTAAGAAACCAATTTGCATATATGTAGTCCGTCTTTATGTATAACATGCCATGTAAAAAAAGTAGTTTTCGAATAAATACTATATTATGATATAGATAACTCAAAATTATCCAAACAACTATGTAAAAGTCCAAGCGTAGTGTATAGTGTGTCTCATCAATTCTATATCATTTCCAATAAAATTTGCTACGTAATACCAACGGAAATAGTTAACAAATATGTATGTATCAAAATTAATGTATTAAAAATAAGCTTTTAATTGTATTATTTGTTATTTGTACTATTTGTTATCTGTATTAATATTAAACCAATTGATTTGTTTGCTGGAAATATAACTCGATCGATTCATTACTTGATTGCAGTTATACTAGCAAAAATACAATGTATTCATTTTGACGGTAATGTTGAATATTACGGGACTGGACCAGCAATCTGCCAACAGATGTCATAAATATTCTTTATCACTACAGCTGTCGCTTTCATTTATCTCCCATGGGATCTGGCACAAAACGCAAGACATTGGGATATAAAAGAAAGCCAAATACAATTTTAAGTGTTAGGCTTCGTTCCCAGCGTGAAAAACAGTATTCTTCTTCTAAAATTGCTTGTTTGGCATCGTCAGGCAAAACAGTATAGCTTTATCATCTGAAGTATAACTAATTCTTTAGCTTGCGCCAGTTTGCGATTAGCACGGGTTGATAACGACGGTGAAGAGAAAAAGACAGAAAACGAAAGAGAAGAAACGAATGAAACATGTAGCAATTGAAGTTCTGCTGCTGACAATCGCCTGTCGTAGTAGAAGTTATTCGAATGGAAGACGAGGTCAACCAACAAAATCGGTGTCACTTTTGTAGTCAAAGAATAAAACCGCCCAAAACAGAAACGACGGTAACGTGCCCTGATTTGAAATCGCACATGAAAATAATCCTCAGTTGAGCGAAATCCGGAAAACCAGAAGAATGATGATTCAATTTCCTGTTTGACCGAGTGTCAGGGGTTGATTATAAATCAGTCACATGGTCTAATAGATTGATAATATTTACCGGCATCTAAATGAGTACTTGAACATCATTTTCGTTTAAAATTGGATATTAAATTTAGATGTTTCAAAAAGTTATCTTTACAATAGTGGTTTGAAAACAATGGTGTACAGTCTTTCCATACAATAGTGGTAAAAAAAGAATTTTGTATAGTGTTCAGGAGACATTCGCGTAACTTGGGAAAAGACTATAAATAGTTTCCACACAATTCTCTTTATTAACTTATCAATATAAGCAAAAATTCCACACCTAAACTTCAATACTCATTGTCCACAACATCTTTTGATATTGGCGTAGATTTCGTTCATCGTACTGAAATTCGCCGAATAGGAAGAAGTGCGGTACTGCACCGGTTCCTATTTCAAACTCAACAACTCGTGGATCGCACTCTCTCAATTAGGTGAATTTCAATAGGTACGGTGTGTTCCCGATCTAAAGCCCGGGTTACAGCTCCAGTAAATTTGTTTTTTTTGTTGCTATATTTCATGAAATATGAATCAGAATATGGCTTATCATACACCAAAGAAAGGAAATTCAATTTCCCAACAATTCAGATTTAGTTTAGAAAACTTATTGATACTTAGTGATTCTTTGTTTTAGATTAAAAAGTAATGATGAATGGGAAATCATAAGGAAATGTATTTCATTCATTATTTCAATATTTTTTACAGTATAAATAGTTGAGTAAATGAATATCCTTTGTTTTGGCGCGAAATATTTTATGAAAA
The DNA here is from genome assembly GCF_017562075.2 of Anopheles merus. Lineage (NCBI taxonomy): Eukaryota > Metazoa > Arthropoda > Insecta > Diptera > Culicidae > Anopheles > Anopheles merus. The sequence continues at coordinate 42,268 of NW_024427919.1, forward strand.
ATAGCAAAAAAAACGAAATTTCAAATTAAAGTAATCAATTACTGAAAAAAATGCCCAATGCCACGTTCATGAGATGGACATGTTACATGGATTACATACACACAATATCAACCGGCTTGGTTATGGAAAACGCAACGCCGGCTTAGTTTTTGGTGTTTTCAGCCAGCATTCAATACAGTTTTCCGTAGATTTTGAGATTTTTCTATATTTGGGGCTAATTCTTAGCTGAATAATAGCAAAAGAATGCCATCTAAAACGTGCGAGGAAAGTTTTACAAAAAGTTTTCCAAGGAACTGTCCAGGAAACTTCAAAGTCAGAATATAGGAGTCCTACTTTAGCTGGGCGCCACTGTAGGTCAGGATGTATGGAAATGATGTGACAACATTTTTACTAAAAAATTAATGTAACAATTAACCTTCTTTTAGGGTTAATTTGTAATGTCAGCCTTTAAGGCTTTCAAGATTAACCAGGCAACCTGATACTCAATCTTTGCTTAGGGCAACGGTCCATACGCGGCTTGAGCCCAGGACGGGCATGTTGTTAAGTCGTCTGAGTTGACGATGATACTGCGGGTTGAGTTGACGATGATTTGTACCCCAATACAAAAAAAGGAAAACCACCGGACTGGATAGTTCCATGACTCGAATTAAAAAGAGGGCAATATCATGGTCTAAAATGGGGTCAGGATCTGTTTCATGACCGATATGGAACTTAATCGTTTCAAGGACCAGTATCGGTTTGGAATCAGATTCAGTCAGTCAGAGAGTCAGCTGTATGGGATTGGAGTAAGTTCCAGCATCAGTATGAGATCTGTAAAATTCCAGGATTGACTAGCGTTCTAGATCAGTCGCGTTCAGATCGAGATCGGTACAGGTTCAGAAGCAGTTTCTCTTAATGTGTCCCTTAAAAGTCACCAGGAATTGGCGTTGTCCTTCAATATTTTGCAAAAATCATTTGCATTCTACAGTTATACAATTTCTTGAAATTATCCTATATAACCCTGCAACCGGGCCAAATTAATTAGTATAGCTAAACCAATATTTCACGTTCAATTTTACTCGAACTGTAAACCGAGCTTAATGTACGGTTACAATCTTATCCTATTTTCCAACACGTTTGGAACGAGTCGATACATATGGTTCTATTACTCTTTGAAATTTGTGTTTGTTTCCAAAAAACCCAGTCTAGTAGTGTACGGAAGAGAAGAGCAGTTCAAATCTTAGTAGGGTTAGTGTATCAATGATGATTACGATATGTTATCTTTTTGTATACATATTTTGCTACACTAAAATCGTCTTGAGCAACATATTGTGAATCTATTTGGTCTTGAAATGTGCAGAACATGCATGTTTTCATTGAGAGCTTTCACGATATGTCAACACTTCGTATAAAACCACACGTCAAGACTAGCTACAGGCTTAAAACCATTTTCAGACTTAGTAGTTTTTTTAAGTCTCAATAGCTAATTAGAATAAGTATGTAATAGAAATATGTACTTCCTATTATTTTATTAATGTTAGTGAAATACTAGTTTGAGTCTTTTGGCTCAACAACCGTTGTCGGTCAAGGCCTACCTGTACCACTTGTGGGGTTGGCTTTTAGTAAGACTTTTGAATTACCCCCCCCCCCCCATAGCAGGATACTCTGTAGAACGTATGGCGACACGCTATATTTGGGGCTCGAACCAATGACGGACATGTTGTTAAATCGTACGAGTTGATGACTGTACCATGAGACCGGCTTCACAGTATTAAGTATTTATATTATTCGTATCTAGTGCATGGCTCATTGATTCATTCCATTATAATATTACTCCTTTTCTACAACCCCTGTATCATCAGCCGTTTATCATTATTTTAAAAAAAGATTAAAAATAAAAGCGTTGAACGACAATAAAAAAATTAAAAATCAATTAAATTGAAGAAAAGATAAAAGCTTCTATACCTTCAAATACATGCTGTTGCACTAAAATTGAGTCATTGAAGCCTAAGAACATTTGGAAATAAATTTGAAATGTTTGTAATAAAAAATATTTTTCTTGTAAAATGAATAACTTATGAGAATATGCCACAATATAAGAAGCAGTGCGCTTGCTTAACACGGAAATCATCATGACGATACATTCTTTTTCATGAGTGCTATGTCAATAGGGGTTAATAAAAACAAAAACAAAATAAATTGAAAATGTACAGAAAAAAGAATGTTTGATACATGCGTAGGATGACGAGAAGCTACACTGAGTACTTCGATATAATGCTAGGGTTGAGAGGTAGTATATGCACTCTGAAAAGTAAATATTTTACTGTATACAAAAGTGTAAATTTTGTTGAATAGAAGTCTGAGCTACTGAATGAGCTACTGTCTGTTCGAGATCACCTCCAATATGGCAAAATAACTAGGTTGAGGTGTCGTTAAAACTGACTGTTGTAGAAGATCAAAGCGTCTGATGAAATGCAGGTAAGATATCAATCTCAAGCGCCCGAGGCCCGGAACCTTTTAAGATTGAACAAGTATGTTGGAGTCGTTGAAATCTTCCCGTCGTCTTTCATTTACAAGATTCCATTCTTGATGAAGTTGTTTCCGAAACAACATAAAAATGAGTATCAGGATTATTTTGTCCGAAAATTAAATTGACGTTTTTGAAAAAAATCGAGAGCTCCACATTTTATGTGTTAAATACTAGCAATCGAAAAAAAAATTGTTATCATTTTGTTTGATAAAATAACCGTAATTAGCCTCGGTCCATGATACCTTGGCTTTCGGTATGCATTATTAAGTACTACTCAATACGGCATTGTTTTTAAGTCACTTGTAAAAAAAATCACAAAGTGAAAAACTCGCGTTTACCATTTGGTTCATATGTCCTCCGACTCGTTAACTGCCTAATAGTGCTAGGCCAGGCCATTTTAGGCATGTAGTATGTAAGATACATTGTCAAGCCTTAAAGCAAACAAAGAACAAATACAAATACAAATATAAATATGTATCCTACTTCATAAGCCATAGTACGTATGTAAAATGAATAACATACAAAAAATCATCATTAAGTTCATTATATTGTTTTGATCAAATAAAATGGTCACTTAAATGAGGTTTTCAAATTGAATGTTACGAGCAGTCCAAAACGGTCAAAATACTGAAATGATGATTAAAAAAAGTTTTAGAGTCAGTAATAGTATGTACTGCCTTGCGTTTGTTTATGACCAAAATTGTTGTGCTCGTATCGATTATTCCATTGCAAGAATTATTACATCTCAAAGCAAACGGCTACAAGCCGCACGGGAGCAACATTCGTAATATCTGGGCGTATTGTTTATAAGCATTACGAAGTTTACGAAGAGTATATCTACTATTCCTTCTTTGATTTGACTATTGCCTATCGTGACATAAATGCAACATCCTCATTGAGTCCTTAAACTACAGCGACTTATCGAACGCTGCACCCCTGCATCTGCAAAGGTTTTTCACTTATGAGATTATCGTAACATGGTACCGTTCTCTGCTTGGCTCAAAGTCTCTATGAAAATAAAGAAAAATGGTACTGTTCGTAAATGCAATGCTTTCATGCTTTTTCTTATTCTTCTATTTGACGTAGCATCCTACGCGGACATGCCAGCCTATATCGAGACTTAATTCATTACCACACAGCCGGATAGTCAATCCTTGCTATGGCGAGACGGTCCATGCTAGGTTTGAACCCATGACAGGCATGTTATTGAGTCGTACGAGTTGACGACTCTGCCCCGGCACCGCTTTCAAACGCTCTTGCCTGTATTAAAGAATCTAGCTTGGAAATTAAAACTCGAGGTCGAAACCAAATTTTTTACAAATGTTGAACAATGCAGAGTTACTTCAATTCACATGGATATGGTCATGTTATGTTAATGGTAGCAGGTGAAATAACTCAACAGTACATCTTGAACTTTCTAGATCACAGGTAGCAACTATGTGTCTTTTAAACAAGATATGCTTAACATCTTTTGTTACTTGATGGCGCTTAAACGTAAATTATTTTCGCCACTTCTAGCAAAACAGATGGCATTATAAAGGAGTAAATAAACTAAATGGTCAAAGACGGCATATTACTCTTAGAACCTAATTAGATAAGTGCTAATGTGGTTTGGTGATTTATTTTGGAATAAACCAGCGTAGGCTTTTCAGTGGAAATACTCAACTACTGATATTTTTTGTTATTTTAGTTTATTTGTTTTTAAATTCATTACTTACTTAAAAGAGTTTGAATCATCCGTCTAGACTCCAGAGATAAATATCGCAGTCGTTGAAGGTTCCGGGTCACATCTGGTTGTGTTTGTCTTGTTTGGTGGGTTTTGTCGAAGAAAATGTACGATGCGTCAGTTTGAACTCTTGACATTCCTTACTGGGAAGAATCTTGCCTTACATTTTTGTCGCAGTGATGCGCTAATGTTGATTATCCTCGATAATGTAAAGTTGGTTGAGACAAGATTGTTATTGTAATAAAACAGTATGAAAAATACGCACTATGTGTTAATGTAAACAACTTTACAACGTTATAACACTAAACGTGTATATTTAGTTTTTCCCCTAAAGTTGCTCTTTTTTGGTGAATGTGTCTTGCGATACGTATTTCTAGGCAAAAAAAGTTGAGCAAACGTGCTAACACATTCAATTTTCAGCAACATCTTGATTGCGTAGCATGCGAAAATTCGGTAGCAGGCATCACACTGGCAAACGTATAAGCGTTGTAGAACTGAGATAGAGTTTAATGAACCGTTCACATTGTCGCGTTACGACGTTTTACTTGTTTTCTTTTTAAATCTAATACTCGAAACCCGTTTCAGTAGGTTTAGGCGGTTGGTACACTATATTCTCTGCAGAATGCTTAGCAGCACCCAAGGAAGAAATGTTAGTGTGAACTTTTAGCTCTCTAAAATGCAAAAAGTAAGCGACGAAGCTAGGTAGCATCAGCTACCTCAAAAATCTTTTTTTCTTTATATCTTCTGTTACTCTATCCCTCTCTTTCGCTCTAGTTACTAGTTACTCCTCACTCAAAATACAATATATATATATATATATATATATATATATTATATATATATTATATTATATATATATATATATAATATATATGTATATATATAGTATAGCATTTTTTAATGCTAGGTATCAAGTATAGCATTTTTTATGCTAGGTATAAGCAAGTATAGCATTTTTTGCAACAATATTTAAATTTATGCAAAGAGCTACCGTATAAAATAGAACAACATAGAACATAGAAATGAGTTCATAAAGTATTATTAAGAAATGGTGGTTTAACTTCTGAATTACTGAATAATTATTGAGATTTTAAAATATTGTGTAATACATATATACATATAAATGGTAATATTTTGATACTGATGATTTACTTGAAAGGGGGTTTTAAATGCATTCAAGAATTGCTTACGGTGTATACATACGTAATTTTCCGTTTGAATACCATTTAATAACACTTAATATACTTCTCATTCGGTAGACAGTCGTAATCCGTACATATGCCTGTTTAAGCCCTTATGGCCATAGCTTACATAGCAGAATAGTCAGGACCTCGGTTCTTACAAGGTTTGTTCTTACGAAAGTATGTTGTTGGATGTACAACTTGATGACTATTCTAAAAGCCCGGGTCTTTAAAACAACATCGATGTGAATTAGGCCGATTTGGGTGCCTAAACTCGACGCACTAACATCATACCCATCATGATTTCAAGTCCCGTGTGGACCCAGGACTGATTATCAGCCTATGCGCAATCAATAAGTCCATAAGTGACAAAGATAGACCTAGGTCGAGAACAGTTGTGGTGCCAAATAAGAAGTAGAAAATGTGAGTTAATGTAAGAAGAATATATTTAAACAAAGGCAGAATGTTATCAGTTTCATTACATCTTCGAAAAGCCATACACAAAACTCGTAATGAACTAAAATAAAAAAACTAATTTTTGGTGTCTATTGGCCGCACCATTCATAGTGTTTCATTCAGTAACACTTTACAGATGTCAATTCAACAAATCATTGTTGACTGTGGGCTGTATCAAGAGCAGCTTCTGAAAAGCTCCCAATAACAATAGAAATCTGTTCATTTGCAACTGTCCAACCACAAAAGACAGGGCAATTTTGGGCAACGCAGCATTTTCCAGTCCGACATTTATTGATATCCCTCATTTTTCTTCGTCAGTGTAACAAAGGGTCAACGAAAGAAAGGAGGGACCATTGCACGAATTCGCGAATGTCGGTAATGGTTGTGAGATGGGAATAAGATTTCGAGATTTAAGAATAGAATCGATGTAAAAAAATTATACATAATAACAACGACTGGAAATAGAGCTTACGTTGGCTGAATTTGAAATGCTCAAAACTAAAAATTTACCCTTGATATTCATTAAAGTAGCAAAAAAAATTTAAAATAATTTGCAAGATGTTCTTTCTTCAAGGATAGCATTTTTTGCAACACAATTTAGTTAAATTAATGCAAAGAGCTACCGGTTAAATGCCAACATAGAAAATGAGTTCATACGGTATTGTTAAAAATCAGAAAAAACACTGGGAGTTTGAGTAAAATGGTTGGTTTTAACTTCTGAATTACCGAATTTTATTAGATTTTAAAATATTGTGTAAATGTTCATGTGTTGTATGTAAGAATCAATACAAATCTTTGCATGTATGCAATGACAAGAAACGAGAAGTGTACGAAGCAACCTCGCATATGGGTGTGTTTGCAATAAACCTCAAATGACAGTTTTAAAATACTCGTTTGCATACTAAAATATTGCCCACTTATTCATGATTTTGTTCCGGAATATTTCAAACCCCCTTCCCATAGCGTTGGGTTGTCCGTTTTCTTTATGTACGGTTCGTTACAAACATGAAACATTTCTATTCTCATACACGATAATGCAAAACGTGGCTAGAAATCTTTACAAAAAAAAAAACTGAGGGTCAAACCGTTAAGAAACGAATTGCGCGGAATAACTCTGGTTTGCACAGAGTGCATCCAACAGACTGAAGTAAGAGTAGAAAATGTGTTTTCGTTGACGTGAATGAAGGGCAGGTATTTTTCGAATTTGGTGGGCACTTGGTCGAAACGATGGAGAATACTTCCTATGCACAGTTGTGTCGATGAAAAGGGAAAACGAAAAACGAACGGGTATAGTGAGGAAACCTCTATTTATAATTTTTTTCTAATGTTAGAGTTGTTGAGGAATTTATTTTACGCGAATCGTTTATTTATTCCCAAGGAACCAATTTCCGGAAGTAATAGCTTCGTTATAAATCGATGCAAACTTGAAGAGAACGCTAGGTCACATTGCGTTGGATTTGAATTTCGTCTTGTACTCAGATATTTGCTAATGTTCTTCTTTAAAAAAATAAGTCTAAGAAATAAAAATAATAGTATAGCTACATGGAAAATGTGAAGAATACATCTTTTAGTTGATAAAAATACATCTAAAAAAGTAATCTAATTTTGTGAAAAATGTAATTCATTGCACTCACATACAGCCTTGTTGGTAGACAAACTGGAGCATTTTTGGCTAGGGTGTCATAATGTTACCATCAACCTCATTAGTCTTTAATGGTTTAATATCCGCTAGGAAATGAAGGTTTAATTGGTTTCAGTATTGTGCGTATGACAGGTTCTCGGAATCAATATTCATTGGAAGGTCCAATAAAATTAAACAAAGTGTAACGGAAAACTGCCGGTAAACATTTGATGCGTTTTTATTTTGTATTTACAACTGTTTGTGATTTGGTTGTGAGTATGAATATAATTGAAATTTCAATTGCAAATATGCTTATGATTTTATGTTTTCAGCAAAAGTTGGTGCACTTTTTTTTCCAAGACACGTGATACAGAGATCAACTAATTTTGGCTCCCAAAAAGTGTGCATTTGTACTAGTTAAGATTACAAAAAAAATCATTACAATCGAATTAAATAAACGCAAATTCATAGTAAAGGTCAAATTCAAATGTTGCACTTTCTTAAAATCACCTCTCTTGGATACTGACTGATGAACTCTTTGCACAAGCAATTTAGAATTATTGTTTGTGAACTACCCTTTAGTCCGAAAATATTTCACCAAGGATAAGGAAAACATTGATGAAATGTATGGGTGAGTTCATAAGCTTTCGAAATTGTATCAAAGAAAACCAATATGATACAACAAGATACCTTTTTGTTAGAGTTTGAACAAGGCGCACAAGTCTACGAACGGAATGATTGATTAGACATTTTGCTTAGAGAGCAAAAAGAAATTACATGCTATTTCCATGTGTCCTTTTTGTCGGAGATAGCTTTCTCCCGCCGTATTTGTTGTAGTTCACGACGTTGTGGTATTATTTAGTGCGATTTATTCAATAGTTACTGGGAACACGGACTGGGAAACATGGAGCACGTGAAATCATAACGCAGTCAGACTCCATGGTTTGTCGTATTGGCAAGATGTACTGGGCATCTGGCGTGGGCAATTATTAAGAGATAATAAAAAATAAATTATTTCGTGATTACTGGGAGTGGTCGCAAATTCTTCACAGCCCTTTCTGAGTGCGTATTAGAAACAGCATACGTGCGATGATTCAATGTCGAGGTTTTAATGGCGAAATTTTGAAAGAGGAAACATAAATTATTTCAGAGTAATGCGTTTAGCTCATAGTACTACTGAAAACAATGCCGAGTGCTCGTATTGTAAATAAGGGTGAAAGAATAATGTATTTTACATTAGATCTGAAACTGTTCTCTGGACCGTTCCTTCTGACTAAAAAAACAGTAAAGGAGTGAAAATGTGTGCGAAAAAATACATTGATGGTATGGCAATGTTTGAAAATTGAAAGACAAAGGTGTTAATCTGTGAATACCTTGAGCTGGGCAGCTGTT